>NC_142165.1:86142593-86442861 GCF_029865625.1 Vigna umbellata | reverse complement strand
TATTCCATGATCATTTATTTATTTATTTTGACACAATCACTATTTATTCAACAGAAGTTCCTACTCATGACCGTTTATCGTCATGCTATATTTTGTGCATTCTTGAAAATATATTCTATTGAATTCATATGCAAAAAAGTAATGTATAGCAATAGCATGTTCAAATCATATTTTCTTATATTTTAGTTTTATTGATTTCATATCCTGACATATTTCTAAGGGTGTGATGGAGAGTATTTCACTATTTTCAAAATTTTCCCAGGTTGATATACCTATTCAGCAAAGCTACCTCTATTATGGATCCAGTGAGGGTGATAGTGATCCTCAGGTGTGTGATTTATTTGAACATACAACTCACTCCAATAACAAATTAAATTAGTACAATGTATGCGTCAATGGTGTGATTTCTTCCACAGGCTTCTGGTGCGTATATATTCCGGCCTAATGGATCCCCTCCAACTATCATTTCAAGATCAGTAAGTTCTTTCCATGAATCTAGTAACATCTGAGATTAGTTTTATATAAAATAGAATTCTTTATATGAACTCTAAATGGACAACAAGATATTCACAAAAAATTCTAACATAGTATCATGGTTTGCTATTTTCTATACTACATGCTTTTCAATGTCCTTCTAAGATTTTTGTATTTCTAATACTACATCTATAGTCTCTATATTTGCCTTTTAATTTATTTGATGTGTAGGTGCCCGCCAAGGTAATCCGCGGACCACTAGTTGATGAAGTTCATCAGAAATTTAGCTCTTGGATTTATCAGGTAAGTACCTCAGCAGAATTATTAAGTCTAGGATGCAAAAAGATTCAGAGTCTTTTAAAGATTGTGCTTTTTGTTTAACTTATATTGTCTAGTCCCATATATTCTATGTTGTAATAAATTTATGAATTTCAAGATACAACAGTGGAGGCTGAGAATTAGTGTTTCTTGGCTTCGTTTTAGTGAGGCAATTAAGTGCTACACAATCTAGATCTTTAATGGAGTGAATGCATTCAGGACTGGAAGGCAGGAACCTTATCCAATTATCTGGATTGATGACATTTAGAACTAATTTTTATACTATAATTTTGAGTGATTCAATAATCAATTACTACAAATTGCCTGAAGGAAAAGAAAAAGCGTTGCAGTGGAAAAGTTGCAGCTCATTTCTTTGCTTTCAGCTCATTAAGTTATAGATTATGACAGATGTCCAATTCATTGTAAATGATACTTTAATTGAATATTTGAATGCCTCTGCTTTGTCTTGAATAACCTTTTCTTACTATTTGTTTATTTACCTTTTAGGTTACTAGGCTTTACAAAGATAAAGACCACGCTGAAGTCGAATTCACTGTAAGTTGGATTGTCTGGTCTTATGAAGTTTATGGTAATTGGCCTAACATGGATTCCGTAGGCTGGAGTCGTTAAATAGCAAATAATAAGGTTCTGACCTGAGTTTATTTACGAAGATTGGTCCAATTCCTACTGATGATGGAGTTGGAAAAGAGGTGATCACAAGAATGACAGCAAATATGGTCACAAACAAGGAGTTTTATACTGATTCCAACGGCAGAGATTTTCTCAAACGAGTAATTTTATACATTTTTTCTCTCTTTATAATGAAATGCTCTAGGGAGAAAATAATCGCAGCATTGACTTATATGACCCTTAAAACTGTCATGCAGGTTCGAGATCATAGGGATGATTGGCCCCTTCAAGTAACTCAACCAGTTGCAGGAAACTATTACCCAGTAAAATTCTTTAACTCTTAATTTCATTAGGATTTCAGGTTTTAATTGTAGATAATGTTAGGGCCTGCGAGACTGGAAAATTAAATAGAAGAATTTGAGGGAGTAGCATATGTTAGTTCTGTTGCTCCAAAGTTGATAGGTTTCTACAATGTTGATGAAATTTATATAGAACTATTCTATTTGTTTTTTTCTCTGTCCAGCTCAATCTTGGAATTTATACCAAGGATAAGAAATCTGAGTTCTCAGTCTTAGTTGATCGTGCCACTGGTGGGGCTAGCATCAAAGATGGTGAGGTGGAATTGATGCTTCATAGGTATTAAATCTGTCTTTTAGTCTAAATCAGTAGTATTTTACTGCAAACAAAATGTTAACATAATTTTTACCACTCAAGGCGTATTCTTCACGATGATGGTCGAGGAGTTGGGGAAGCACTTGATGAACAAGTTTGCGTGAACAATAACAAAACATGTGAAGGACTAACAGTATGGCAATCTCATCAATTGACTTATATTTCTTTGCATCCTCTTTATTAATTGATTGAGTGACAAATTCAGTTTTGCTTTTGGGTATGAATTGAAATGCTCTCTTTGACCAACTTGCTAGAAAAGCTAGAAAGTAGAAATTGACTATGTTTTCCTTTCTTCTATCTACGTAAAGTATATCTTTTTTTTCCCTGTCATATCAGGTCAGAGGAAATTATTATATCAGCATAGACAAACTTGGGGCTGGTGCACGCTGGCGCCGTACAACTGGTCAAGAAATCTATTCGCCATTCTTATTGGCTTTTACACATGAGGTATGATATGACAGTTGCATGCACTAATGAATTTCTAATCATCAACATATTGATGATATCTTATGAGGTGTTTACTGATCAGAACTTGGAAAGTTGGAAGTCCTCACATTGGACCAAGGGAACGATCCTGGACCCAAATTACAGCCTGCCCCCGAATGTAGCTCTGATAACTCTTGAGGTAGAACAAATGCTGAGGATATCTGTAAAACTTTTGACTATCTCTCTCTAAACAAATTTCTTTTGCAGGAGTTGGATGGTGGAGTTGTGCTTCTCCGTTTGGCACATCTATATGAGGTTAGTCTATACAAGTATTCATCACGTATAACTTCACATGTTTTAGTGTAATTCAGTTTGATCAATACTGTAATATCTCTAAGTTTTAATATCGTATTTTCTCATGTTTTCGATGTGATTAGCCAAGTGAAGATGCTGAGTATTCAACTCTAACCAAAGTAGAATTGAAGAAGCTGATTGCCAAGAAAACGGTACATAGATATTCTTTTCACCCTAAAGAAAAAGGGTTTTCCTATTTTTCTTGTCTTTGTGAAGCACATACTTTTTTAGATTAGCATATAATTTGGATTGCTTTTGTGCTATAAAACTGTCTTTCTGGTTGTAACGTGTGATGGTGTTTTATTATGCAGATAAAGGAGTTGAAGGAGGTAAGTTTATCAGCTAACCAAGAGAAGTCAGAAATAAAGAAAATGACATGGAAGGTTGAAGGAGACAATGGACAAGAACCTCAAGGTCTTAGGGGTGGCCCTGTCAACAATAATTTGGTTGTTGAGCTTGGCCCCATGGAAATACGAACTTTCCTATTGAAACTTTCAAATACCCCAAGTCATCATTGATGAATTTATTTGAAGACATAAACATTGAAATAATTCTGTCAGTGAAATAAACATGTTTTATGTTTCTATCTTTTGTCTTCAATTTCTAATTGCAAAAGGCTAACTAAATCCCATATTTTATCTCCTTTTTCCTAAAGTCTGTAATATATCAAATATTTGGATAATAAATTTTTAAATGAAAAGTGTGTTTATCCCGAAATTATATACAAATTTTACATTAAGGAGACCTTATCTCTTTATTATCCATGTAAGTTAATCTTACTTTCTCAACAATTTGTACAGTGTGAAATGACTCATTATCAAGTAATTGATGCATTAATATTCCTCTTAAATATTGTATGTGAAGTTAAAGTTGTACTGTATAGACAATAGTATCTGTGTTCTCATCGCCTACTTTATGATTTTCTATACAAATTTATATTCTACCATTAACAAATGCTTACCTTGCATTTATTTACATTTCTTAATTTTTCCTTTTCTTGCAATTTTCTTCTTTAAGTTTTACTTGCTCTTCAAATTTTACAAAAAGCTTCCTTAATATCTAGAAATGCTTTTTCCATTACGCTTTTAAAAAAAAAAGTTTACATTTATGCTGACCATCTTATTTATCTTCAATAGAAAATATCTTCCTAATAAATTCAATTTACATTTATTATCCAAATATTGTTTTATTTAATATATAAATGAAATCTATATTATCATATACACACCAAAAAAACAAATTTATTTGTTATATTGTCATATAGTTATATAATCATATCAATTAAAGATGAGAAGGTTAAGACTATATAAGAATGAAGATGATATAAATCCTTGTGGGTAAATTTTTGAATCCTAATTTGATGAGCAAGTGGAGAGTGGACTCTAAGATTGATGTGACATGCTATGAGACAACACAACAAATTTAAAATGAAATATTTAAAGGCTCATTTTTAATTAAGGATCAATCAGAACTAAAATATATTTTATTTTTATTTTTTTTAATTAAGGTGCATTTACAAGGCTTGGAGAATGAACATAAACACTTTGAAATTAGGGTTAGACGTGTCTCCTTATTAAATTAGGTTAAGAAACAAACTATGCACATAAAAAAAGAAGCAAAAACGTGAGTGTGTCGTGATAAAAATATTTTTCTTATTAAAAGATTTGTGAGAGCTAGTGGGTGTAGAGAAAAGAGGTTCTTTTGATCAAGGAAGGGAAGTAGTATGAATCAAGATAAAAGGAGTTAATTAGATCTTTTCCTTTTATTTGAGTATGTGTCGTCTTGTGATTTTAATGAGAGTTTATGAAAAAATTATTTCAATCAGAACCCTTGGATATTTGTCATTCTGATTATTCATCTTAATTGTACTATGGATGTTGTATTATAATATATTATTATGGGGAGAAGGGTAAGGTGTTGAGCCATTGTGTTTGGTGTTGCAGAAGTGAGTTAAGCATTTTAAGATTATTGATTTGTTTTTGCTTCGTGATTGATGCTTTTTTCTATGAGTGTGTGCAGAGGTTCCTTTTATACTTTGGAAGTAAACCTATTGATTATTAGGTCTTGGTGTTTTTCCTTGGGATAAAGATGATGTGGTTTTGGTAAATTACACTCTTTTTTTTGTTTATCAATGCGATTTTGATGAGGCATGATGTTGTTTTTCTTTTATTATGATTACATGAAAAGGAAATAAGAGACTTTGTTAGATTATATATAACGTTAAAATGATGAATTACAACTTTGTCAAAGCTAGCCAATCCTTGTCCGAGGTGTACTTGTCCCATACCTTTAAGCCTTTACCGAGATGTATCATACCTTGACTGAGATGTATCAAGCCTTAGCCAAGATGTATCAAACCTTGGTCGAAAAGTATCAAACCTTGACCGAGTTGTATCATACCCGTCATTACCTTAATATATCTGGTGGCTTTGTATGAGTCGATGCCTTGCGTTAAGAGCATTTTATGTGGTTGAATTGGGGTATGAGATCATGTGTGGTTGCATTAGGTTAAAATGTGGTTGAATTGGGGTATGAGATCATGTGTGGTTGCATTAGGTTAAAATGTTGGTTGAGGGATATGTTGGAATTTTTGTATTGCATGTAGTAATGATGTGAGTTTAAGTTATGTGGTGGTTGTTTGATAATATGAAATATGTGATGTGATGGTGCGGATGAGAAGTATGCGTCTCAGCCAAAGGTGAGAGGGCTTTGGGAGCTGGCCCTAAGGACTCCAACTGTGTTATTTGGGAGAGTAGTGGGAAGTGGCATAGTGTACTTCACCGGTGAAGCTCTTTGGGAGAGTGGTGGGAAGTGGCACCGTGTACTTCATCGGGGAAGCTCTTTTGGAGAATGGTGGGAAGTGGCTCTTGTGTACTTCACTAGGGAAGCTCTCTGGAAAAGTGGTAGAAAGTCACACTTGTGTACTTAACCTAGGAAGCTCTCTGAGAGAGTGGTGAGAATTTGCATCGGTGTTCACTAGGGAAGCTCTTTGGAGAGTGGTGGAAGTGGCACTAGAGCTGTTTTTGGATGGTAAGTTACGTGCGAGGGTTATGTTGATGATTGAACCTCTTGGGCCAAGTCTACACGTGGATTTATTGTTGCTAGATGATACAATAATAATTGTTATTTGATTATATGTTATTTCTAAATTAACAAAAGATTGAATGAGATGTGTCATGATGTGTTATTATGATATATCTATAAATTTAATTATTATGTTTTCTTTTAAGTGAGTTCCCCCTTGAATGTTTGTGGTTGTGATTTTTATTTGTGATGATCGTTTGACTTGTGTTATCGTGAGTAGATAATGTTACAGATGGTGGTTCATATTTACAAATAGTGAGGAACGTGAATATTATATTGGGAATGCATTTTCTTGTATTTCAAATGCATTTTAAGTATTGAATTTTTTTTATGTTTTCTTATTATTTTTAAATAAATGTTATTTTAAATAAATGTTACCGAGTGAAACATTTATCAGATTAAATAAATGAACATTTTAGTTTTATTTTATGATGAAAAATAAATATGTCTAATATATGCCAAAAAAATTCTAACTTTTTAGTAACATCTCAAAAAAGGTTATATTTTAGTTTGTAAATATGATCGAATTGTTTAATTAGGTCAACATGACTAGATCACTCGATCAAATGACAACGCTTATCATAAATCGTTTATTATCATATTATTATATTATCCTATGTTATCTCTTTATATCATTATATTGTTATATTATCATATTGATATATTATAATATTATATGATATATTGATGTTGTTATATAATATATGATTATATGATTATATTGTTAAACTAATAGAAAAAATAACATTTTTACAACTTATTTGTGATGAATAATTTACCTATTGTAATAAATTGGATACTTGCATTTTTATAATAAACTATGAACTTACTATGTTGATTTTACTTTTAGGTGAGATAACATATATTATGTCATATGTAGTAATAAGTGACACAGTAAATAATCTAGGACAAAAATTCTCCTTTACCTTATCTTGACTTCCTTTGTCCTTTAACTCATTTTTTGCTCTTTTGCTTATAATGGTACTAAACCATTTCCGTTATGTAAAACTTTTCTTTCTAATGGCAATCTCATTTATGTTATTGAAATTATAAAAATAAATAAAAATAATTTTAATAATTTTATTACATATATTTTTTGTTTATTTTTTAAATACCTTTTGTTATAAATATTTATTTTAATTTTAAGAAATGATTAAATTTTAAAAAATAGTCAAATAAAAAATAAAGGTTAAATTTAAAAAATAAATGGATTAAAAGATAATTGTTTTAGTTAAAAAGAAAGATAGAATAAAATTGAAAAAAAAAATCCTTTATATAAAACCATTAAAAAAATTCACATCTTTCATGTAAATTTTAATCTCATGTCTCGAAATGTTAAAAAAAAATAACATATATGTAAATTAGAATTTATTATTGTTACAAACTTTTTGATATATTATGATATTTAAATTTAAAAAATGAATGGATATAACTTATTAACCCAATTATGTTAATATTTTGTATTTGATGAATGGTGTTTGAAATTGACATTTAAGTTTAAACACATAAAATGATGTAAATAATTCTTGAAATATTATTTAATGTCAAAATAATTTCACGCAATTGATTTACAGAGACTATATCTATGTTTATTTCTAAAGATTAAAAACTAAATTGTATCAAAATTTAAAACATGAATAAATTTTAGTTTTCACGTAGAAAGTAAAAATATATTTAATCATAAATTTTATTATATAAATAAGAAAACTACTCTTTAAAATAAATGGATGAAGTCCAATCAGACAACTTTCTTATCATTGTGAGTTATTAGGATTTGTTTAACATATTTTAGAAAGGTCATTTTGGGTTGGCTATTCTTCTAGCTCTCTTATTAAACGTCTTTCAATGTTCTGTTTTCTTTTAAGATTTTGATATTTCTTATTCTACACTTTATTGGCCTACCAAGTTAATGGACCACTATTTGATGAAGTTCATCAGCAATTTTGGGGATTGGATTTACAAGGTTATTAGAAAATTAGTAAAATAATTTTATATATTTTATGTTTTTTTTTTTCTCTTGTGCAAGTCCAAAATATTTATCTTGTGATAACGAATAAATTTCTTTTGATTACGCTTAGCTCTACTGTGTAGACTATAAATGTTGATTTAACATAGAAAATTTTGCTCATTGTCCGGGAAGAAATAACTACAGTGGAATAAACACATTTAAGTCAATTTTAAGTTATAAATTATAATATTTACAAAAATAGTTGTATTCATAGTCTGAATAAATACATTAATGCTCAGTCATGAAAAACCTATCTTGCTAAGGTTACGAGGCTTTACACAATACAAATACCATGCTGAAATTGAATTTAATTTAAGTTGCATTGTCAGGTTTCATGAAAACAAATATGTATTAGAAATTTAAATGTAAAAATATAAACTAAAAAGGGTGTAAAATATTAATAATCAATCGATCATTCATTTGAAATATTAATACAGATGTTTTAAAATCTTAAAATATATTTAATTCTGAGCAAATTTTTAGTTATAAGTTTTAGGTTTAATGTCTCAATAGGTCCCTATTTTTGTTCAGAATTTGAAATAGGTCCCTTTATTTTTTGCCGTCTCAATTGGGTCCTTATTTTTGTTAATTTGATGCAAATAAATCATTTCCGTCAATTTCATCAAACGGCGTTAATGAATGTGTGACGTGGCCTTACACGTGGCCTTACACGTGGCAATACTGTCCTCAGGCCACGTCACACATTCATTAACTCCGTTTGATGAAATTGAGGGAAAGGATTTATTTGCATCAAATTAACAAAAATAAAGACCCAATTGAGACGCCAAAAAATAAAGGGACTTATTTCAAATTTTGAACAAAAATAAGAATTTATTGAGACATTAAACCTTAAGTTTTATTAAAAATTTGATCAATTACTTACTAAAGAAAAGTAACACTCACTTAGCGGAGTCGGAAAGACAAAACAGCAAGTTCCGAAGCGACATCGACGCGGGAAATTTACGTTGCAGTTAACAAATCTTTCGCTAAGCGCCACGTGTCGTTTTTCCTCTGTCAGTTTGTTTTCCGTTTCTGATTCCAAATCCACACAACGGTAACGACTTTGGAAGTTGGAAGTTGGAAACTCCGTTCATCAATGGCATCTGAAATTCCTAACGAGAAAAACTCCCTCTATCCGCAGGTAATAGTCGATGTAAAGCCCGAAGCATCATCTTCTTCCAACCCTTCCTCCAATCTTTACCCCAAAATCGACGAGGTCGAAAACCTCATCCCCAACGACTTGAGCGCCTCCGCCCCGCCGCTCGCCGCCGAGGAGGTTCTCATCAAGGTCCCCGGCGCCATCCTCCACCTCATCGACAAGGAATGCAGCGTGGAGCTCGCCTGCGGCGACCTCAAAATCATCTGCCTCCGCCAGGGGACGAATATAGTCGGTTTTTATGCAAATGTCGGCGATATACAGTGGCCCATGGCAAAAGACGAGGCGGCGGTAAAGGTCGACGACTCGCACTACTTCTTCTCCCTCCACATGCCGAACGAATCCAAATCAGATTCCTCCAGTGATGAGGAGGAAAAAAGAGGACTATTTAACCTCCGCCGGAACCGGAAGAAGAAAAAGAAGGACTCCGTTCCCAGCGTGATGAGCTACGGCTTAACGATAGCGTCGAGGGGGCAGGAAGATTTGCTGAAGGAGTTGGATAAGGTGCTTCAGGAATGCAGTGCTTTCTCGGTGCAGAAGGTGTCGGAGGAGGCGAAGAAGGAGGGGGAGGCGTTGGATGCGTCGGTGGCGAAGGAGGTATCGCCGGCGGATTTGCAGACGGAGGAGAAGAAGGAGATGATGGAGGAGAAGTGTGCTGCGTATTGGACCACGTTGGCTCCTAATGTAGAGGATTACAGTGGAACTGCTGCGAAACTTATTGCGGCTGGTTCTGGACAACTGGTGAAGGGGATTTTGTGGTGTGGGGATGTGACGGTGGAACGGTTGCGGTGGGGGAATGAGATCATGAAGACAAGGATGGCTCCGGGTTCACAGGAAGAGGTTAATCCCGAAACCCTGAAGCGGATCCAAAGGTTGGTGTGCTCTTAATTAATCTTCTTTTGCTTTGTCAGGTTGAATTTGTTCTGTAACAACATAAGGAATTTGCATCACTCTGTTGTACTATGTTTTTCTGTTCAATGGTTATTTGTTTTATTTTTTTTGTCTGCTACTCTGTTTGAACTGGGAACATTCAAATAACCGATATTGTCTTTTGACTTGATGTTTATATAGGGTTAAGAGAATGACCCAAATGACAGAGAATGTAGCAAATGGGGTCCTCACTGGGGTTGTGAAGGTCTCTGGATATTTCACCAGTTCACTTGTAAATTCAAAAGCGGGAAAGAAAATTTTCAGCCTCCTACCTGGCGAAGTTGTGCTTGCATCATTGGATGGATTCAGTATGTCAGTTATCCTAATCCAGGCTTCTAGGGGGCTTGCTTACAGCCATCACTATGATGCTGTTTGAGTTGTTTTAAGCACTAATCATGCAATATCCCCTTACAAAGAAAGAAATAGAAAACCTTCCAAATTCTTTACAAAGCAAAGAAAATTAGGGCGAAAAAGTTTATATATTTTTTATTACAAGGTAAGGAAGGGCATTGAAACTCTCACACACGCGCAAAGGGTTCAAACAGGAAAATAACTTGACTAGTGTGTTTGTAGTTGATAAGAACGTTCTAAGTATGTTGTGTTCTGGTTGTCTTCAAAACACAAGCAATTTCTGAGTGGCTAAACAACAGAATAGAAAATTTGGTTTGAAAGGCTCGTAGGAAGTGCAGTTTGAAATGGCTCACAATCAGTGTTTAGACATTATTGTTCATTTGGTAGACAAATATTCACATGTTTGGGCTTTAAGATCAACCAGCCATGATCCTGCTATTTAGTTACTGTACATAATTTACCGAGTCAGTTATTATAGTGATGAATTGTTTTGTAAATAGGCAAAGTGTGCGATGCTGTTGAAGTAGCAGGAAAAAATGTGATGTCAACGTCAAACACTGTCACAACCGAGCTTGTCAGTCACAGGTAAAGTGAATAGATGAAGTATCTATGGTAAAATACCTATTGAAGAAAGCATGAAATTAGGTATTGAATTTAATGATACTGTCTACACTGCAGATATGGAGATGAAGCTGCAAAGGCAACAAGTGAAGGACTGGATGCTGCTGGTCATGCTGTGGGGACTGCTTGGGCTGCATTTAAGCTTCGACAGGCTTTGAATCCTAAGAGTGTTATAAAACCTACTGCACTCACCAAATCTGCGGCTGAAGCTGCTGCTGCTGAAATTAAGGCTAAAATGTCCAAGTGATTTCTGCCGGTACTTCTTCAATTAAGCTTTTCACCATCATAACATCAATAGCCACTGCTATTCATTCTAGACAGCTACCAACATTCATTTATGATTTTATTTGTTTTTTTTTCCTTTATGGTATGTGTGTGTATATATATACATATCCATTCTCATTACCATGATGTCTGATCTTTCATCAGCTTTAGACTTTTCCCAAGTGTAAATAAAATACAGGATAATTCTACTTGCAGACAATTTTTTTATAACCATTTTTGCAATTTAGAAGGGGAGGGAAGTGAATGATAGAACGGTTGATTTAATTGGAAGCGACAGAGAAAATATGAGTTGTAAATAAGTGTTTTAAGAACTGATTTGTATACTTTCGCTGTCATTTCAGTTAATTAAACACAGTTTTCTTCTGAGATTGTCTTTTACTGATTCAATCCTTTGGCCAAGGCTGATTGATAACAACTTGCGATTAGCACTGAATTTTATTTTCGTTTTCTACTAATCTTAATTGTTCTTGTTTTGAATTCTGATATATAGGCTTGTGATACCGAATTTATGAGTTGTATCTGTTCACTTATCCTTCCCAGTACTCTTACCATATGACTAATGACTTTTTTCGATGAACTATGAACTACTGTCATACTTTCGTGTACCATCAACTAGTCAAAGTGTAAAATACTAGAATTGGATTAGCAGTTCGGGACTAGTTTGTAACATGTCATAATAATGCAAACTTTATTGCTTCAATGTATTTAAAAAAGCAGCATGTCATAAACACAAACTTTATTATCTTCATTGTACTTAAAGCAAGAGAAAGTGTAAATTTTATGGGAGTTCTTTTTCTTGGTGATTGATAGGTGGTATCAGAATTTCAGACTTTGTTCACATCCCAAGTAGTAGAATAAGATAGATTTATTTTTGTGCTTAAAATTGTAACAAACAGATTCCTCCACTTCAGGATAAGAAGGAAAAAACTGTCCAGAGCTGCCATTTTTTTTCCCTTTTTTTCTCCTGTCAAACGAACAATAAAATTTGACATTTTCATTCTATTCCACTCTATTTGGCTTCCACTGAATTTATACTGAAAGATAGGGTAAATGAAAATTTCCAGTACTTACTTAAAGAAGAAGCATACAATGATGTAAAACGTTTGTAGACCATGTAGAAAAAGGAAAAAAAAAAGGTTCTATTACTTGAAGATTGGGAGCATTACCGAGTCAGCAATCGCGTGAGAGTTTTCACTTTATACTTAGATAGTGATGTGTTCAGTTATCGGAGAAGCCAAAAGGAATAAAAGAAAGGCATGATGCATACCATTTGGTCCAAATTCCAATTGATTTGGTGCACAAGGTAAGCGTGCAGAATAAGATCAGTAATAAATGAGAAATACGGCGAAAGAAAAATATATTGGGTCCTTCCAATTGGTATCTTACACTAAACTGGTTGGTCTTCATCAATTTAATTATATTCTTTTTTATAAAGTCTATATTATTTTCAATGTGTACCAGAAATGAGTGTGAGTCACCACTTTTGATAAAAGAAAAAAGTTGATTTATTTTTTCCAATCACTAATCAGTCTCTCTCACATTCTTTAACTTCAATCCCTTTTTTTAAAAAGCAAAAATTCTGGTATACCAAATAATTTGCAGTTTAAATATTCCTTTCACTTTCTACGTTAAAAAATAAATAATATCTCGAAAATATTGTTCTCCATACATCAAATAGTTTCATATTATTTTAAAAAAATTATATTTTGTGACTTTAATCTAATACACATAAACATTTTACCTCACTTTTAACCAAAAAATTGTAATATAATAAATTCATATACCTTTTACCTTATATAATGTTTAATTTTGTTTTTTTATAACTTTGACTCACGCTTAAATTATTTTAAATTATTTTTACATGACATAATTCTATATGTTAAAAAGGAAATTACCCAAAAAATAATGTGATAATTGATCTAACAGTATTATAAGACTTGTGGTGGGAACAAAAATATTCTACTGAGATAATTTTAATCCGCGCTTTAAGCTAGATTTTTTTTTTTTAATATTTAGAACCGAGAATTCGAAGCTTTACATTGAAATTAGATTGGCCCCAAAATCTGGTTTTACCTATTAATAATATTTTTAAAATATAATTAAGAAAAAATATGAATATAATAAGAGCAAATACTTTGTCAACAACCCCCTTTTATCTCAGTTATCTCATCGTGAAGCTTAATTAATTAGTAAAGAAGGGGCTACGAGAGTGGTGTATCAGCATTGGCATCTTTAGTTGATAATTTTTCTTTTGGTGAAAAAGGGACCAGATGTGCCCACTATTGGACTATCACCTCATCTGATTAAGATGTAACATCCCAAACAAAACATATAAATTTTTAAATTTAAATTTATTTCTTTCAAATCTTATTTATAAATTTATACCTACATGTTCTTTTTATGTTTCTAATCTTATTTAAAACATCATTTGTTCTTGTATCAAGATACCGACCTTCAAGATAAACTAATTGCATTTAATCAATATAAAAAATGCTTAATTATTTAAAGCATTCAATAAACAATTCATCTAACTCATTTTATCAATTCAACAAATTTATAAATTTCCTCTATGCGACACCCAGGGTATTGCAGTATATCATAAACTTGAATTTATTTTATTATTTTAATTGATTAAATGGACTCTTTCAAACTATTCATCAACTAATATATTTTATAAAATTATAATATAACTATTTTTTAGTTAAGAAGTACCAATTTCATCAATAAAGTGTCTCTTAGATAAATCTCCATTAACAAACAAAACCAAAAATTTCAAAATAAAAAACACACCCTTTAATACTAGTGAAAAAGAAACCCACTCATCTTTAAAGCTCTTCCACAGTATTTTGTCTTTCATGTATAAATACTCATAAATGCAATTTAAACACCATATCACTTTTATCACAACATCTCAATTCATACTTCATACTTCATATTTCAATCAATTGAATTTACAAATCAAAATGCACTTCTACACCATTAATCTATATTTACAATTTTTAAATAACTAGTTTCTTTTATGTGACTTATTATAAGTAGAAAACACAAAAGAAGTTAATATTTACATAAAGACGACTCAAATCAATGATTTGATCATACTATAATAATCATGATTGAACAGAGATTCATTTACATGCAACCTCCTAATCTCACATATTACAAAAATTAATTAGACTCTAAAAAGATCAAAAGATAAACTTATTTTATTTGAAAAATTGATAAAAAAAAAAGATAAACCTTGTTGTTAAGAGTTTTATGACATATTCCAATTTTCAAATAAATGAGTAATGAAGCCAAAAATTTAGAGAGAAAGTAAAAACAATGTTTTAAAAAATAATTAAAGAGATGGTTGGTTATTATAAAATGAATTATTTGTTATGATATATTAAATTAATATGTAGGATTTAGTTAAATCATGATAAAATCAATTTTAAGATTGCAAAAATATAAAATTTTTAAAATATGAGAAATAAGATAAAAAAATGGAAAATAATATCGTAGATAAAAACATATAATTTAACCTTAAAAAGTAAATTTTTTAGGCGAATGTACAATTTTAAATAGAGAAAAGTATGCCTTAACTATCTTGATCAAAGGTCAAAACCTTGCCCAACTCCTGTGGATATGATGAACTACTTTTCAATTTATAAACCCTATTGTGTGATATGACAGCCCCACAACCATATAATAAATAAATTATAAAACATAAACATTAGGGTTAATTGAACTACTACTACTACTACTAAAATTAGGTGAATGAATTGCTTGAAAAAAAAATAGCAATCTGTATATAGTTCTCATCTTTGATCATATATTAACAGTTGTCTGAGATTATTAAATTTCAAGAAATGAGGAGACTCTTACGGCTATTAGTTTTTTTCCAACACAGTTATCAGGTTCTAAACAGTGTTTATAACACTCTTTTAGCTAAAATTCAAACTTTAATATTCTATTCTAAATATTGGTCGTGTAATAACTATAGTTACCTGAGATACTCAAGATGAAACTATACAAAATCTAAAAATGAATTAAATTTTACACAACAATTTTATACATAAAAGATGTATCAAATATTTAACATAATTGTATAATTATTTTTATATTCATTGCAATCACATAATAATTTTACTGTGATAATGGGAAACAATCTCCATCAGCAACCCCTCATTTAATTAATGTATGGCCTATAAATATAAAAACCTACTCTAACGACCAATTATTCTGAGTAAGACTATAAAAATAAAGTCAATATAAAAATATACAATGCTTTTCTATTCGACAACAACATAATAAGTAAATAGGTTTTATAATATTATCAAATAATTATATAATTTTTTTTTTATTCTATAATTTCTAATACGTCCTCACAAGTCAAAATATTGAATATTTTTTTATGTAAAATTTGATATTTATAAGTAGTTTATGACGAATCTGATGACACAATATAGTTTTGATAACCTTGATTGAAATAAATTTTAAATAATTTTGATAAATTTTAAAAAGTGAATTATATAATGTAATTTGACATTTTTTTTCAATTGACTTAAAATTATTAACAAAAAGTAAAAAAAAAATATTATTCCTTTTTCTCTGCTGGGCAGCAAAGCGATTCCTGAAACCCTGAGACCTAAATTTGCAGCTCACAGTGGACCTGAGGAATGTAATTCCTTCATGGTATCTGCATTGAAAAGAAGGAATTGAAGTTCAAAATTTGATTTGAACGTGACACCTTTGTCCAGACCCTTAGTGATCAAAGATTCTGCATATCTTTCGTTTCTCACTCCCAATATGTTTGTGTATGAATAATAGTAAATTAAACTATTACAGCAGCAAAATTTGCAGCCATGGAATTTCAGTGGTCGACACAGTCAACTTGGAAAAATACCTTCACTATGTGTACATGTCATTGTCCTAACTTCCAACTATTCTATTAATTGCCCACAACTTAATTTGTCTCTTTTGTAAAATACAGAAGAAGGACCAAGTTGAGAACCACATTATCACCATCATGGTACTGTTTGAGGGAACAAAGTAGAAGAGTTTTGAGCATGTAAAAAATTAAAATGTGCACACAACTTGTTTGTAGTATAATGCCAATGGTATTTGTATGATCTCGATGATTTGGTTCTTGATATGTTCTCTTTTTGACTATGCAATGGAAATGGAATACTATGGAGCAGTTCAGTTTTCTCCCACTATAAACCATTAAAGATCTTAACCCTCATCTTAGTTAGTGCTTCAATTCATATTATATTCCCGAGTTCTGTACGAACACTGCAAAATGGGTTTCTATGGAATAGTGAGTTGGAGCACAAAGGTGTGTTCTAGAGGACTCCGTTTCTGCTTTCTGTTCCCTCATTCTATCAGCTAAGAAGAATTACATCATGTATTGTTTACCAGCCACCACCGATTAACACAAAAAAACATAATACACATGTTTTCTCTTTTTTGCTTCAGATTATCCTTTGCGATGAGGGCATTATCAGATTTTAGGAATTACAATTGACATATTTTGAATTTACATTTCAGGTCATTCAAATCTAGGTGTTATGCATTTTTTTTATTTTATTACAATTTTTTTTAAATTATCAATATAATTTTATCAATGGAATCTATTGATAAATTTAAATTATTAACGAATTTTATTAACAGATTTTAAAATTTTAATTATTAATTAATTATATTAATAAATTTATTATTGAAAATAATCTGTCAATAATATTCATTTTACTTTTTAACAAATTTGTTATTAGAAAAATCTATTGATAAATAAAATATATATTATTTATGAATTTTTTATCAATAAAACTCGTTGACACTTTTTTTTATCAACGAATTCATTAGTCAATAAATATATCGATAAAAAAAAATGATAAATTTTATGTCTAAATAACCTAATATGTGTATAAGTCGTAAAAATGGGAGTCTAGAGATGAGACCAAACCTCTTCATCTTTATCTCTCTTCAAATCTAAATCCCTTATTATTCAAACCTAGAAATAATTAAGCTTTCTTCTCCATCTAGACACAAGAGAGTTAATCCTCCTTCATTTTTATTTTTTCTTTACCAATAATTTAGCACAAACCATTGTCAAGTCACTCATTTATCGTTAAAGTGTCATCACACACCTCACTCTTATTATTGATTGTATTTTTACCAACAAATTTCGATCTGTGAAAAAAAGTCCTTACCAATAATTTTTTTTTACGTTTTTGACGAATTTTGATCATCGATAATATTTATTTTTTTAGTGTTTAATTTGTATAATTTTAAAAGTTCTTTTAATAATAAAATTTAATGTAAAGGAAATAATACTTTTCATATGTTTAAAATTTTTCAACGATCTCTTAACCTATATGTCGAAAAGAATAAAAATATACAAATTTTATTGAAATCAAAACTAAAAATATTTGTTATGTATAAAATCATCAGAAAGCATATAGTTATTTTATTTAAGCATAAAATATATTGAATGTGAAAAAAAATTATAATATTCAAATAACATTGCAGATATTTGGAAGCTATATTAATGGATAAATGAAAGTTAAGTTTCATTAGTTTTGTTTTTATTTAATATATTTAAATAAGAATTAAGTATTGTTTTAGCGTTCAAACTTTGACACCAAATTAGAATTCGTTTCTGTCTCAAAATTTGATATATTTGATTCTTAAACTTTTAAAAAAATAATTAATGTAGTCATTTTAATTTCATTATATTATTTTTTTTATATGTCAAACACGTTTTCAAGTAGATATTGAAAAGAAATGTATGAAATAATGTAAACAACTCAAACACTAACATGAAACGTGTTTGACACAAAAAAAGTTAACATAATTGGATTAAAAAATTATATTAATTTATTTTCAAAGCTTGAAAATCAAAATCTATCAAAGTTTCAAACACAACGAATTTTAATTTCAAAAGGAACTAAAAAGATATTTAACTCTTTCAATAATCATTACTTTGGTGAATCATTGATTTATTTATTTTTTCTATTAAATAAACATTGTATATCTACTTTCACATTTTGACTTTATTTTGGTTATTTTCATAATAAAATCATTTCCTAAATGTTGCATATTTATTTTAAAAATATTGTACTATTAAATTATCAGTATAAAATTCTAAAATATTTCTTACATAATAGGTTTTATTTATTAATTATTTTTAAATATTGGTATTTATTTTAGACTAATTTTAATCAATAATTTAATGAAGATGTAAAAAAGCGTATTTAGAAGAGGAAACACTCTTTTTATTTGGGGACAAGAGTTAGGATTCTACCAATAAAAGTCAAGGTTTGGAACAAAAATGATTATTGATAAATATCTCACATTAATATTATTTATAATACCTATATATTTAATTATATGCTAAGAATCTCACATTAAATTAAAAAAAAACGTATTACAATATTTAAGTTACAAACTCTCGATAAATACATACACAATAATTGTGAACCATATTCACATTAAACTGTCAATGACTTTTTTCCTACCTTTTTGTTGAAGATATAGTAGCATCAAGAAAATGCAAACTTTTGTGCTTTGGCTATTATGCAGTTTTGGTCCTCTCCTTTTATTTTTTTTTACCACATTTTATGCTTTGAATAGGCAAGACATTAGGCTGGTAGAATTGTAGTTGTTGTTCTGATTTTTGTGTTTGATTTGTGCACCCAAAAGCTTCTATTGTAAAACCACTCACACAGAAAAATCCAAAGGCATGTGTTAAAGGACCAACCAATCAGCTAAGTCACTTCTTGCAGACCATATTTAAATATGCAAATGAAATTGAAGGAATAAAATAAACATTCGTTTATGATGTATTGTAGTACTTACTTTATCATGCAAAAAAATAATTTGGTATGAATGTTTTTTCTGTGTTGAAGTTGGTATAAAAAGAAAATGTATTCTTAGTTTTCCCAATAACAGTAAAAGTGGAGCAGAAGAATAACGTAGGATTAGAAATAGAAAAGAAAAAATAATTGGGATTCGTTGACCCTTACATCAGTTCTTGGCGAAAGGTTCATGATTGAAGAGAAAAGAGAGTGTGGGCACCACTGCACCCGATTCATGGTATCCAAACCCAGACACGACACGAGTATGTTCCTCGGCCATCTTTCTTCCCTTTCTTCCCAGTAATGTAATGGCCACATTTATGGTTCAAATTATGCCAACAATCGCCGTAGGAAGTGGCAAATGTGGCATAACTATGGATAAGGAAAGCATAAAGAATAAACAAATCACATCCTCTCTTTCACTTTTACTCACACTACCACGACATGGAAGTACAACTAGCATAATTCAAACGACCAATCATCTTTCAACAACTAGCATAATTCAAATGTTAAAACTAAGGAGGGTCTAGGGAGGATAGATGTACGCAATCTTAGCCTAGATAGGTTGAGGACTTAAAAAACCAAGTGTTATCCAATCAAAGTTAGTGAAAAAGCTATTCCCTTCTCAATCAAGCACACAGCAGAGTTTAATTGAAGTGCTACTTTATATGCTCATAATTGCTTCAAGTAACACAAAGTGATTTTATTTGACCCAAGACAAAGACCATCGTTCTTCTGAAACTTCTGTATGGTCACCTGGTTCAAGGTAACCAATGGCTGCCAAGTGCAGACACGTTTTTGATAGATTACAGAGTTTGAGTTTTTGCACTTACTGGAAAAAAAGCTCCACACCAACAGGCAGACGAATTTTCCACAGGGATGTGGAAAAGGAAGAATTCCAGTATGCCAGTACTCAATGTCTTTCATCCTACTACAGTGTCTTTGTGGTTCGTCTAGCAATCATGGTAAGTTATTTTTTCTCTATATGATCGAGTGTTGTAGCTGCAGCTACAGTATGGTTCATGTGTGGAGATTGTTTATAATGATTAAAAGATTAGACCCTTTGTGTTACTATGCTTGAAGTCACAATTTGATGGACTAAGCTATTATCTTTTTGCTTTTCCCAGGCGATGCTAGCCATCTTGATTGGTCTGCTCACTTTCCTCACATGGCATTTCACAAAGATTTATACAACAAAGTCTCTTAACAGCTTGGCATACGACCTGCGTTATGAACTTCTGCAACGCCCCATCTTGAGGATGTGGAACATTCTGAATTCTACTTCTGAAATAACCACTGCTCAGGTTAAGCTGTCGCAGTATGTGATCAGAAGCCACACCACCAACCTTCCCACTCAAGCAGACCAAGTTGAGGTTGAGTTACCTGTTCAATTTGTTCATTGTTTATTCTCCTGCTATGCTGTTCTTCTGTTTGATTCCATTTTCAATTACAAGTTTGAGTATGTTCCAACTCTTGCCAGATGTACGACGCGATGAGAGCTGTGACGTGGGCACTGTTTGCCAGTAAAAAAGCTCTGAATTCAATAACTGTCAAATACAAGAATGGATTTGTGCAAGCATTCCATAGAGACCTGAAGGAAAACAACACCTTTTACATATATTCTGATCTTGCAAATTACTCCATGGCTGCCAGTGGCCACAATGAGATCAATTCGCTTTCATCGAACGAAGCTTGGAATGATAAAGACATTCACGGAAACAAGTCTGCAATTTGGTATCGGGAACCGCTTGATCCTGTCAGTGGAGAGAAGATTGGAAAAGTAATGCCAATTGCACCAGAAGACTCCATCAATATAGCAGGCATCTCCCAAGTACCTGATGGTGTAGCTTCGTGGCATGTTGCTGTTAGCAAGTTTACAGATTCACCATTGCTTTCTGCGGCATTGCCAGTTTGGGACTCTTCAAATAAAAGCATTGTGGCAGTTGTGGGTGTCACAACTGCACTTTATAGTGTGGGGCAGCTCATGCAAGAGCTGGTTGAGTTGCACAGTGGTCACATGTATTTGACCTCCCAAGAGGGTTACTTACTTGCAACTTCCACAAATGCACCTCTACTGTCAAATTCTACAAGGCCTCCGAAGCTTAAGATGGCTGTTGACTGTGAAAATGAAGTAATAAGAGAGGGAGCTCGGTGGCTACAGAAAACCTATGGCAACAATTTCCCTCAAAGTCATGAACTTCATGTAGAGAATGTCAAGCTAGGTCCCCAGCAATATTACATCGACTCATTCTTCCTTAACTTGAAGAGACTTCCTCTGGTACATTTAAAGAAGCTGCACGTGTTCTTTTTATCTCATCTTATGTGTAACATTTGTTTTGAGATCTTACAATGATCCATAGATGATCAAGTACTGCAATTTCTGCTAAATATAGATTCAAAAGAAATTTTTTCTGCTGCTATTTACTTTATTACTGTTTTGACTGACCATCTGCTCTACTGTAATTTATACTGGTTTGCAAGTTACTGACTTAAACTTTGTGCAGGTGGGTGTAATCATCATACCCAGAAAGCATATCATGGGGCAGGCAGATGAAAGAGCCTTCAAAACATTGGTTATTCTTATATCTGCATCGTTGTGTATTATTGTCATTGGATGTGTTTGCATTTTGATACTGACAAATGGAGTGTCAAAGGAAATGAAACTAAGAGCAGAACTCATCAGCCACCTGGAAGCAAGAAGGAAGGCAGAGGCATCAAGCAACTATAAAAGTCAATTTCTTGCAAATATGAGGTTGGTTTTTCAGAAATCGAATGTGAATTTGAAGAAATTTAATTTAGCTGAAATCATATAAAAAAAGATAATATAAATACCCTGCAACCACAAGCTACTCTAAACAAATAACAAATGTTCATTTTTGTTGCTATCACGTTCAATAGTCCTATGTCCTTTAGGAGTTCAGGCCATTTGGTTCGCATGTACGACAAAATCCTTGCTTTTTGTTGTTCACAAATGTGCTTAAATAGCTTTTGCTTGGGTGCATTACAGTCATGAATTGAGGACACCAATGGCTGCAGTAATCGGGTTACTCGACATTCTTATATCTGATGACCGTCTCACAAATGAGCAATGTGCAACAGTTACTCAAATAAGAAAATGTTCAACTGCCCTGCTTCGTCTACTTAATAACATCTTGGACCTGAGCAAGGTATAACAAGCCTTTTGTTCAAGAACGCTTAATTCCACACTTACATTCATTACAGAAATGATTATAATGCAAAGTTCTCTTACCATTGCTGCAAAGCTGCAATCATTCAAGAAAGACTTCTAATATTTTATAGAAAATAGGTTGAATCTGGAAAATTGGTCCTAGAAGATGCAGAATTTGATTTGGGGCGGGAACTTGAAGGGCTTGTAGATATGTTTTCTGTGCAGTGCATTAACCACAATGTAGAGACTGTTCTAGACTTGTCTGGTATGTATCGTATTTCTCTGATTAAGAGATTAATTTTACTGAAAAGCGTGAGATAAGAAATCATCACAAAAAGTGTCTGATGCATAGTTAATTTGTTGCAGATGATATGCCAAAGCTAGTTCGAGGTGATTCTGCTAGGGTAGTTCAAATTTTTGCAAATTTGATCAACAACTCAATTAAGTTTACTCTATGTAAGTCAAACCTTTTCTTGTATAAAGTTTCAACACAGCAGTGATTGTAGAAAAGAAAACTTGTGTTCATATCAATTACATTCCTATCACATCTATTCGTAACATTCAAACTTTCTAAAATAAGAAAATAAAAAATATGCTATAATGAATCGGAAGAATTTAAAGATATTTTCTCCCAACTAATCAACATGGAGATATTCAAAATATTTTTATCCTAATAATGTGCTATCAACCGTTACTAATTAACATGTTTCTAAGAATTTTAAAGATTTAACAAATTGTTCAATTACTGTGTATCAACGAATCACTGAAACTCAGATGACTAATCTTAACTCTTTGAAATGAATTACAGCCGGTCACATTATTCTGAGAGGATGGTGTGAAAACCCAAATGCTTGCAGTGATGATACGAATTTTCCACTTGAGCAAAAGAAATCACGGTGTTCACAGAAGAACAGAGCAAAACAACATGAAAACCATGCAAAGAGGATTTCCAATAGAGATAACAAAATAGTACTTTGGTTTGAAGTTGATGACACAGGCTGTGGTATGTTTCAAAAACTTGACTGTAAAAACAGTGGTGAAAATCATCTCTTTTGTGGCAAAAGAAATATGTTTTCAGGTTATTGATTTTTTTGACATGTATATGGCTATCTCAAATTCGCATGCATCCCCTTCATAGGTATTGATCCAAGTAAATGGGAATCCGTGTTTGAAAGCTTTGAGCAAGCTGATCCATCAACTACTAGACTGTAAGTGACTTGAAATTTTAACAAAGACAAGATATAAATCTGCTAGAAATTACTTTTTAGCTATCATATTAACATGGCCTCATTATCTCAGTCATATGATTGCTATTAAACTTTCAAATTAATTTGAACATACATCCAGCAATAATTTAAGACTTGAACTCCAGCACTTTTACTCGTTTCAGGCATGGAGGCACGGGTCTCGGTCTTTGCATTGTCAGAACCTTGGTGAGTAAGACCTTAATGTGTAAACTTTCAATCAAGTCAATAACAATTACCATTCATAATACACGTTCTTGATGAAAGTCAAAAGGTGTCCATCTCTGCCGGCCCAAACATGTAATCGCATCACACAAGTTGGTGAAACTTGTATCAGTTGCATGTTTTTAGTTTAGTAGAGCAGGGTTTTCATCTCAAGGTCTATAAATTCACTTGCATTTGTTCTTTCTCTTTTAAAATGACGCAAGTATCTTGAGTTGCATACATTTTCATATTATCTGAATTAATCTGTGGTGGTAGGTTAACAAGATGGGTGGAGAAATCAAGGTTGTCAAAAAGGAGGGCCCAGGAACACTGATGCGATTATACTTGCGTCTGAGTGCACCTCTGGATGCCACAGAACAACATTGTCAAGTAGATTTTGCTAACAAAGGCTTAGTGGTGAGTAGAATCAACTTGGCTTTGAGTGACTACAAAGATAATAACCAGGACATGAAATAAAATGTGTCAGTGCAGGTACTTCTTGCACTACATGGCAGTATGGGTAGATCTGTTACATCTAAGTGGTTACAGAAAAATGGTGTAGTGTCTATGGAGGCATCAGAATGGAATGGATTAACACAAATCCTTAGGGTACTCTTTCATGCTAGAAGTTCAGCTCATAATAATGGTTTCGATGCAAATTATTCAGTGCATGAAAATTTAAAGTCGAAACTACTGAGCATACAGGAATTGAGGAACCCAGTTTTTGTGATTGCTGTTGACATTGGACTACTTGACTTGAGCACAGATATATGGAAGGAACAGCTCAATTTCCTTCACAAATACTTTGGGAGAGCGAAATTCGTGTGGATACTAAAGCATGACTCCTCCAATACCATAAAGATGGAGCTTTGCAGGAAAGGGCATACACTGACAGTGAACAAACCCCTCTACAAAACAAAAATGCTTCATATTTTGGAAACCATTACAAAGGAAAGAAGTGATGAGCTACAAAAGAAAAATATGACTACTCCCAGATCTACTACAGTGAAAGAGGGTTATTTGCATGAGAGTCTTGAGATTGATTATACTCAATGTGATGTTGCAAGCTCGGATGGTTCTGACATTTCTGAAACGGGAGGTTCTAATCCTGTTCGTGAAAGTGGAGATAAACAAAGAGAGAAGGTAGTGAGATCTGAATCATCATCACAACACAAGATAAATAACTTAGCTGGATTAGCAAATGGATATAAGGAAGATAATAGTCCTTGGAAGGAAGAGTTATGTGGGAGCAGCCTCAACTCTAACAATGTCACTGCGAATGGCACACCAAAATCATCCTCCACTAAACAAGCATTGTTTGCGAAAGGCAGTCAATGTGAAGATTCTGAATATGGCGAAACAGGAAGTGGCAGTAGCTCGAGAAGAACAGTGAGTGGAAAGAAATCTCTTGAAGGTCTGAGGATATTGCTTGCAGAAGACACACCAGTAATTCAAAGGGTTGCAACCATAATGCTTGAAAAAATGGGAGCCATTGTTGTAGCTGTAGGTGATGGACAACAAGCAGTGGATGCTCTGAATGGCATGCCTGGTGTTGAAGATTGTAGAAGGGAGTCTATCATGAAAGAAAGAAACACAAGATCATCTCAAACTGAGATTCTCAGTTGCCCTCCATATGATTTGATCCTAATGGATTGTCAGGTATGAACTAGGACAAAAAGTATATGAGGTAAAGTTTGTTGCAGTTTCATAATCTATTTTAGTTTTCTTGTTCCAATTCCTTGTCTTGTGTGTAAAATAAAACAGATGCCAAAGATGGATGGCTATGAGACAACAAAAGCAATCAGGAAATCAGAAATGGGAACTGGTTTGCACATTCCAATTGTTGCTCTTACAGCTCATGCAATGTCATGTGATGAAGCCAAGTGCTTAGAGGTTGGCATGGATGCTTATTTAACAAAGCCAATTGACTTCAAACTGATGGAGTCCACCATTCTTTCACTCACAAGAAGGACATCTCCGACTTTTGTTTAATGCTGTAACCAAGCTAATAAAGGGTTGTCTTAGACATCCTACGAATATATACAACTTTACCAGACATTAACATCGAGAATCATGGCTTAAGATAAGAATTCCAGAAACGTAATCCAATTTTCCTGAATTAACTCATTTGTACAGCGAACGACTCAGACTTGTTACTCTTTGTTTCTTTAACCATACAGAGAAGGCCAAATTCTATGTCAATGTGACAGCATTTTGTACAAGAAAGAACATTTTGTCTGTATATTATATTACCTTGTCTGTTTACCTATTTCTTTATTATATATACATATAAGCTGAAGTATCTGCTCTGAACTATGCAATCAACATAAAATTTGGTTAATCATCAATTTGTCATTGGTTTCACATTTTAGTTAAATTCTGATTTTCTCCTTCTTTAGCCGTGTGTGCTCTTAGATTTGTCTTCTCTACCATTTTGCCACCTGTTGGAACCAGCTATTTGCTAATAATGTACAAGATTTTAAGAGAGATTTAAGCAGTAAATATATGCACCACATTCTATTTCTACACACAATAATTTTCTTAGATTTAGTCTTTCAGAACTTAGATATAATCATATTTTCATTTGTGTTTAAAGATGTTGAAAATAGTTGGAGAACCTTTCATTTTGGAAGAGTGTAAAATTTTGAAAAAACTACAACTAAAAGAATATTTGAAATTCTTTTCGGAGGAACAAGTAAAAAAATTATTTTGGTTACATAAAAATGGCTAATGAATAAATCTTATACTATGTCAAGAGTTAGCCAAACTTGGTTGATTGGTGAAGATTTGGACACAATTTTCACGGTTGAGATGAACTATAAAAAGTTGTCTTTCAAATATATTTTTAGACTAAAATTTTTATAAGTGCAAAAAACTTTATAAACACTATTTAACCGTTCTCCTTATACTATTTTTCACTAATAAAGTAATACTTGAGTTCGTAACGAATTATATTTGAAGAATATAAATAGTGCAAATATGTTTCTGAACCTCTTGATAGTTTGAAACAAGAGGACATGCTTTTTTTTTATTTTTTTTAGGAATTGAGAATTTGGTATTTGACTTAATGAGGATAAAATTCCTATATCTCGTGTTTGATTAGGATATATTGAAGGAGGAAATGGAATGGATCTTAAATGTGATGTTGTGAATCTTTATTCTGATTTGAGTGTTGTACAAGGTATTATTTTCTATTATTTTGTTTTTAGTTTGACTTTATTTGTATTATTTTAGTTTTTATATAATGTATTTATCCATCATGTATTATTACACCTAATTTCTATGGGTTTTGATATTATTTAGAAATAGCATCGGTTACTCATTTATTAATGAATCTTAACCATGAGAATCAATACCATTAAAGTATGAATAGAATATTTACTTTGTGTGTGATAAATAGTATTGTAGTAGAAAAAATTCATTAAAATATTGGATGTGACTTAGCAAAACCATGGTGGAACTAGTAAAGTAGGTTATCCGTTTCCATGACTAGGCCCAATGTGAGCCCAACACGTTACTACTCTACTTGTTGCCTAAGCAGCTGCACTTTCTTCGTTTTCTTGTTCTTTACTCTCTTCACCGAAGCAAAAAGCTTGAATAGAGAGGCAAGGAGAGAGCTAGCAATCCCAAGTCAGAAGTAAAACTTAGTAGCAAACACAAAGCACGGCACAATGGCCAGGTACGATCGAGCAATCACCGTGTTCTCCCCCGACGGTCACCTCTTCCAGGTCGAGTATGCCCTCGAAGCCGTCCGCAAAGGTAACGCCGCCGTCGGCGTCCGAGGCACCGACAACGTCGTCCTCGGCGTCGAGAAGAAATCCACCGCCAAACTCCAAGACTCCAGGTTCCATTCCAATTCCCCTTTCTTTTTTTTTCAGATCTCTTTCCCTTCGATTAGGGATCACCGAGACAACGACGTCGTTTCAAACTAGACTTGCCTTACTCCCTAATTGACTCTGTGTCGTTTCGCAGGACTGTGAGGAAGATTGTGAATCTCGATGATCACATTGCGCTTGCCTGCGCGGGGCTGAAGGCCGACGCACGTGTGCTTATAAACCGGGCACGTGTGGAGTGTCAGAGTCACAGGCTCACCGTCGAGGATCCCGTTACTGTTGAGTATATCACCCGTTACATTGCGGGGCTTCAGCAGAAGTACACGCAGAGTGGTGGTGTGCGACCCTTTGGGCTTTCCACCCTCATTGTTGGGTTTGATCCCTACACTGGCGCCCCCTCACTGTACCAGACGGACCCTTCTGGCACGTTTTCCGCGTGGAAGGCCAACGCCACCGGCCGAAACTCGAATTCGATTCGGGAGTTTCTGGAGAAGAATTTCAAGGAGACCTCTGGGCAGGAGACTGTGAAATTGGCTATTCGTGCATTGCTTGAAGTGAGTTTCATTTTGGCCTTTTGTTTGTGAATGAATACCTGCCTGCCTGGTTTTGTTGTTTATCTAGAAACCCTTGCCTTGCATTTTGCGTGTTCTGCCTTTTAACGTTTTTTAAGGCTTGGGAAGAACGCCAAGGTAGTTTCTGCTGGGAGGAAGAAATGGATTGGAATGGTCTACCCTGATGTGTTCTCTTTGGTTCTACCTTTTTAGTGGAATCATAACATACGACTTTATATCTTTATGTTCAATTCCGTTGTATTTTTTAAAATGTACCGAAATAGCACAAAATCTATATACTATGTTCTATCCTGTTCAAACCTTTCTATCAAAAGCTATCTAATAGTCCTGAGCTTGGTATGCCTTATAATATATTGGGCAGTTGAGTCAAAGTAACATTTTCACTAGATTAGGCTGGCCTAAAGTACTCAACTTCATACATAGATCTTGTCTCTCTCTTTGATTCTTAATGTAGACCTGGCTTCTTTCTAAAAATCAATGACTAATATAGCCATAGGAGTTGTTATGTAACACATATATAGCATTATTCTTTTGGAATATTTATAGTTGAGTAAGATAAAAACACGAATCGCATGCACTGATTAATGTTTTATAGTTGTAAACAGAAACCATGTTTTAGCATGTGACTCTTAACTAAACTTTGTTGATATATGTCTGTAAGCTATCTGGTACATTATTATATACTTAATGCAAATAAGCATGTCATTCAACCTCAACTTAAACCATCAAATTCATTTTAATTCACTAAAATAACAATTTTGTAGAACTTCATGATGACTTCTCAGATATCTAATCTAATAGTTTATATCTTTCATATTCTTTTTGTATTGATCTATGCCAATAACCTTCTGTAATTGTATTTAGGAATTTAAGCCAAACCAAAATGAATATATGAAAAACAAGACAACTTTGTGATACATTTATGTGGTACTTGTGGCACTTGGTTGAAAAGCTCTTCGTTTGAAAATTTTAATATAAAATAAAAGATGAGAGCTAGGTCAGACAGTTGGAAGGAATGAGGATATCATTGGTACTTAAGATGCACTTTTCCTTTCCTCTTACGAATTTATTTTGCATAGATGCTAGCTAAATTCGTCTTTACTGATAAATAAAATTATTAGGAACTAGGATATGTCATTTAGATCATTTCTAGATGATCTAGGATAGTCAGCAACCTAAAGTGAAGCTTATGTTGCTGTATTTCACAATCCTTGGCACTTAATTACCTTATTGTTTTGAGCAGAATTATAATTTAGGTATTTCTGGTAAAATATTTGTTGTTCGGGAACAATCAACCAAATAAATGGTTAACAATGTTGTAATATTGTTAATGGTTTAACCGTATATTTGCTTCAATGAACACTTAACTAATTAATTTTACTTAAATTAGAAAAATATTTTTCTGGGAATTTCCCTGTTGTTTATGTTTTTTGTATTTGTTATGCCCTAGGTCCAGAACTCTTAACTAGTCCTGTTTTTGGTTTGTGTTTTGCATACTTGGGAAAGGGGAATTATCTTGGGGCAATATTTTCCCATTGAAGACTGACGTTTTCAGTGCTGCAGACTGGTTCTTTTGATGAGTTTTTTTTTTATTATTATTGAAGTAAATGTACTATACATGACTTGTTTGCATTCAAAGCTTTTATATAAGTTGTGTCTTTTGCCACTTAAAATGCAAAATTTTGGGCTGCTTAACATAATGATATCGACTCTAATATTGTCAGAGCAAGTTGATAAATCTGATAGTGGTAAATTGGCCTGTTCAATCAAACTCTGAAATAGATCGAGTGGTTCTGCCTATTCCAGTTGCATGATTACAGTATTAATGTTATTACTATCTTTTAATAGTTATGCATTCGGAACATGGTTTTTTGCATTCCACTTTGTGATTTTTATTTGACATCGTATGTGATTAGGTTGTTGAGAGTGGAGGGAAAAATATAGAAGTTGCTGTGATGACTAAGGAGCATGGTCTGCGTCAACTGGAGGAAGCTGAAATTGATGCCATCGTTGCTGAGATCGAAGCAGAGAAAGCAGCTGCTGAGGCTGCGAAGAAAGCCCCTCCGAAGGAGACATGATTTTCTGTTTAGTGTGTTCCGCAGTGTTCTTGCTAGGTTGTGGCTGTACTCGCTGGAGCTAAAATTGATGGCATTGTGTCTGAGATTGAAACAGAGAAAACGGTTGTTGAGGCTGCAAAGAATACCATTTCTAAGGAGAAGACATGATTTATGTTACTTTTGTTTAGCACTTGAACTGGTCTCGATGGATGTTGGCCTAACTTAAAATTGAATTCTTTGCTGTTTTTTGGGTACTGCCATATGACTTAGTATTGGTCAAATTAATTGCATGCCATTGTTATTCAAGTTCAACTTGAGTCGGGTGATACTCCATGATCCACAACATTTCGATGGCAAGAACTCGTGCTTTATACTAGTAAATACGACCATATTTAGGAAATGTGTCCATTGTGTAGAAAAAAAAAAGAGTATATTTCCATCTCTATAAGAAATTCTAATGACGTGAAATTGAAATAATGGTGTTATTTGATTGTGGATAAATCATGTGAACTGCTATATAATAAAATGTTGTAATTTCGTGTTTGATTCTTTGGTTTTCCTATAGAACATATATTGATGGTAGCATCTTAACGTAATTTGTTGTACGCCATATTTGCGCTTCATTTATGTGAGAAATTAATTGACCATAACATTTAAATAAGATTTTCTTCTATAACAACCTGCTTATAATCTTAGATATTTGGCACAATGACACTCACGCTATATTTACGTGAGATTCCAATAATATTTCTAAAAATACAAGAACATAACATTTAAATCCACTGTAAACTTGTGTCAACAAACAAAGAATATGCTACTTCTCTATCCAACCTTTTAAAAGGTTAAGTTTATATCACTACTATTGTTATTGGAAAATATAAGAACTTTTGTTATCCATTTTTAGAACGTAATGATATAGAATGACATCTTTAAATTGTTCTAGTGATAAGAACTATATGCCAATTAACCATTTTCTCTTTTTGAGCATTTTCTCTTTTTTTAAATAACTTTATTACAATCGTAGGTTCACACGCATCAAAATCATAACGTAGTAGCTCATCAATATTATAATTCTTTTTTTAGATGAAGCATCAGATCACTAAAATCCAATTAAACTTCTTTGTTTAGACTTCTCTTTGTTTTCTATTTTCCTTTTCTTTTCCTCCTTTGGATTATTTGTCCTTAAACATTAATTCCATGGCCAATGTCTATGTATGACATGAATTTCATCTCCTATAATAGAATGATGAATAATTTATCCAATATCTCATAGAGTAGATTTTAAATATGAATTACATTCCTACAAAATAAAACTCTCATATTATATAACCAGAACCTAAGGACCAAATAAATATAAAAAATGATAACCTTAATTCACTCAATCCACCATCATCAATAACTAAAAAAACAAAAAAAATATGGATACAAAAGGTAAAAATAATTGAAAACCCTTATCTATCCCACCCCATCAACTTTAATTAAAATGAGAAACAACAGTGAACAATCAATAAAATAAAAATCCAAATGACTTTCTTTTATTACATAAGTATTTTGTTATCTCTTCTTTATCGTGTTAAACTAAGTTTAAAATCCTACTACAGATTATTACAGATATGTCTAAAGCGATAAAATGAAAATACAAAAACAAACATTGGCCCATGCAGGTCTCGAACCTGCGACCTTCGCGTTATTAGCACGACGCTCTAACCAGCTGAGCTAATAGGCCAATTGTTGATTATCTTTTGCCGTTTATATATATTTATTATAGTTATTACGCAGATCAAAGCTTTTTCATTCTCGGTGCCTTCTATCAAACTCGCGAGAAGGGAGGATCGGGAACTTCGTCAGATTGACATACACCATGAAAGAAATGAAAGAAGATAATGAGGTAACTTCCTTCCTCCAATAAAACTAGCTTGTATTATTGTTATTTTTTCTGCTCTCAACCTTCTTTGTTACCAAGTTCTCAATTCATTTTTCTCCCATCTCCTAGAACTCTTTGATAAAAATCTGTGAAGTTTCATCTTTCAATGTTAAAAAGATCTTGTTGGTGTCATGAAGTTTTGTTCTTTTTTTTTATTGTTGTTGTTTTCATTTGTTTATTGTTCTTGTATCCTGGTACGGTTTAGCGCTGGTTACATCTCTGTTTAGTGTTGAAATCTGCTTGGAAAGTCTCTACTTGGGCCAGACTCTATTGATTTACGGGAAAAAGTTGTAGCTTTCGTCTCTTTTCTCGCAGATAAACCATTACTACTTGAAGATTTTGCTATTTTGCTTTGAAAATTTAGGTTGTGCATTTTAGCGACAAGGTACCATTCACATGTTTTCTTTTCCCTGGGTAAAATCCCATCGACTAGAAGATCCAGAAACAACTTAGAATGTTCAAACGTGTCTGGAAGAGATTCCATGTAAAACAGAATCATGTGTATGATAGGGTTTTGTTTGAATTCCCTGATATTTAAGGTTATGGATTCAATTCAGGTTATTATAGCGCTGTAGGTTAAGCTAGACTCGAATGTTCAGGCAGATCAACTTCACTAGTGGTGTTATTTTCAAAGGTTTTGCACTTTTAGAAATTAGTGGTGCTCCCTGTTGAAAGACAAAAATGAGACCATTTTTGATCTGGTTTTTCTGTTTAAGATTTGCATTGCTTTCTCATTTGACAAAGCTATGGTTTTGATGATTCTAATGGCATGTGAAGAAATCCATACACCCTTGTCTGTAACTACACCCAATAGTCACTCAGAGACTTGTCTGAAGTTCAGCGACTGTTGCTGATTGGAATTTTGTATTTTCCGAATGGGTTCTCCTATTGTCTTAACTGACTTTCTCAACATGAACGCATGAGAAGGCAGAACAATAAACTTACCTAGTCATCAAGTGAGGATCTTTCATATATGGTTCTTTGGAATTTGTATGTCATACAAACCTCTCTTTTTTGGCACATAGGAGGAGTAACGGTGTAGTTTCATCACAATACTATACTATATTTTATAGAATTTGGCCTTTAAAGGAACAAGAGAAAAAAGTGGGAGTACCATTAAATCTGCATTTTAAAATTGAAGTGTAAATAAGGAGATTTGTCAGTGACATCTATTGAGAAAAGGAAAACAGAAAATTGGTAAAGGTGGTTTGGACACATGCACAGTGCAATCAAACAAAGAAGGTCACTGGAACTTTAAGGAAACTGGTTTGATTTCACATTTTTCATACAATATCCTTGTTTTAACATTGGCAATCATACAATATTCCTTGCTTTAGCATTGACAATAGATTCAATTTTGCCTGCAGTATACTGATTTTGACAAAACATTATTTTTATTTCCTTCTAAACATTATTACTGTACATAGGATTTTGTATATACTCATATTCTCCAAATCATTTATTTGAAAAAAGTAAATTTTATTGCAGACAGAAGATAATAAGCAAGCTTCTGCTGATGTGTTGTTTCATTATTCAAGATTTGCGCTGGCATGTATTGGATGCAAGATTCAACCATTCAATTTCAGACTTCATCTGATGAAGGTAGAAGAACATATTTTTGTTATTTTCTCATTTAGATTACATGTATTGTCATACGGCAGATGTAGATCCATACTTTTGTTATTTGCATTAATTTTGTTTGATCATACTTTTTATAACATTTTTCAGGAGATTTCAGGTATGCCTTCTTCTCTAAATAGGGAATCACCACAGAATGCAGCATCTCCTGATCCAATGGGTGAGTCATCAAGCACAGGAACAGCAAGACTTGACAGAGGAGACAGTTTCCGTGCACTATGACCATGTTTTTGTTTGGGTTGTGTGGCATGTTAAAACCCATATATTATGATTACGATGCCATACTCATCCATCCAATGGTTATAGATTGGTATTGATAATCAAGTTCAGTCATTTCAATTTCAAGTGTGCTGTAGTATGGTTTAAATTTAGTTACTTTAGTAAGTAATTATCGTTTAAAGTGATTTTACCTTATTTTAGCATGATTCTACCTACCTTAGTATGTATCTTTGCACACAAATACTTAATAACAAGTAGACGCTTGTCTTCACTCAATGTAAGTTTATCTTGTTGAACTTATGCCTGTATATATATCTTTCTGTAAAATATAAATCTTATTTTTGAAAATTGAACATTCAAGAGGGAAATTTTGTTATGTCTTTGGTGGTATTTTGGGAGGAGCATCATTGAATTTTATAAGTTTTAATTGAGACTGTGATTAATACGAAGAAGAATGAGACTCTGTTCAAATATGTTTTTTTTATTTTTTTTCTAAAATTTATGGAAGTATTTTTAGTTTTTCTATTATTTTCCAAGTTTTATGCCTTCTGAAATATATTTTTAATAATCAAGGATTTTAGATAGTCATCATTGTTTAAGAGAGGAAAAAATGATTTAGATAAGTTTTGATTGGATGGCTAGAGTACAGCAAGAAAAATCTTTCTCTTTTAAATATGCATCAAGTTTATTTCTACATGATAAACATATACCTATTTCAGTCTTAAAATGGATTAGTTTATTTATTCTTTTAACATAATGGTACTTATATTTAATATAGTGTTTAAGTAAATATTGATCTATTTTATATTTCTAACAAGTTATAGACATTTTCAATATTTTGAATAAACTGATTTATTTTCTTTATTTATTTAAAAATAACATTAATTAAAAAATCAAATTAAATTAAATTTTATAATATAGAAATTAAAATTTTATAAATAAAAAAGTGAATGATGTAATTATTATGTATTAACAGTATAAAATGTATTTTATTATAAATCACTTTCTAATATAATACAAAAGGGTAGATTTTTTTAAAATAAATTTAATATAAAATAAATAAATAATTATAAAATGTTTTTATTAAAAACTATTAGCCTATTAGTATATTTAAGGACTTTAATGCAAATATAAATAAAATAAAATATATAAGTGCTTCTTTAGTAGAATGTTAATGAGTATTTTTAAAATACAGAAATAAAAAAAGTATATTATTATGAATGATTGTGATTTGTATCTATTAATTAAGTAGTTCAAGTTATAATTATTTAATTATGAAATAATCCCATTAATTAAGTTGTTCAGGTTTTTTAATTATATATGATAGAAGAACTACAAAATTTTAAAGTTCCATTTATTTATTCATTACAAATTATACGTGTGAAATATATTACATTTTAAAATTATAAAACTTATTTGAAAGTACAAATAGAAAAAAAAAATAATGAAACTTTATATTAGTCCAGCTAATTTGTTAGTATAAGCTGTATTATATGTATGTTTCGTAATTAGATATTTATGTTATATTAATGTTATCATTAATTTAAAGTTTTATATATATAATTATAATTATAATTGTACAATTTGGGGCAGATTTTAGTTTGTATCTCGGTGTAGAAATACAGACAACTAAGTAGTTTTTAGTTACACACGTATTGACATTACAATGTGATGTTTTTTCTATTTTAGCCTTATTAATACTTACTTGAACTATGATTTGTTTCGCTATTATTCTTAACTATGAATACTAGAAAATTTAAAATATATTTTTTAAATAAAAAAAGCCCTAAAAAATTAGAGTCAAAATTATATAAACTAAAAGTATATCTGATTCTCTCTTATACAGTGGATCATGGGATATAGTTTTTTTTAACATCTGGTAATAAGAAATAGTTTAAAAGAAAGAGAATGAAGTTGAAATTAATAAATGAGAGGTATAAATAGAAAAAACCCAATTTCATCCTAAGTAACGGCTACTTATCTCAATCTTCCAACGGCTATTTTTTTTCAGAAATTTAAAAAGGTCTCAGTCTTCCCCACAGCACATCCTTCCCTTCTTTCCTTCAATCTTCTTCACTTTCACAGTAGCTTCTCTTTTACTCTTTCAGAGCACTGTCCGATTTGTTCTTCTCTTACAGAAGAAACATCGGATCCACAAAGTTTCAAATATCTATTATCATTTCTCAAGTCACAATGCAAGACATGTGGAATGTTCCTCCGGGTTTTAGACCCTCCAAATCTGCACCTTCTTCTCCTGCGAAGCCTCTCGGAGCAGTTCTCAGAACGCGCTCTGAGTCCTTTCATGTCACCCACAAGGTCCCGGTTGGTGACACTCCTTATGTCAGAGCAAAAAATGTTCAGGTAACTTTTTTTTGGTTGTTTTGTTGCAATGCATGTTCCTTTCATGCCCTTCTGGGTTTTCTTTTTTGTTTTGTTCAAGTGTTGAAAGATATAGTTTTTATTTTTGTTGTTGTGGATTTCAGTTGGTGGATAAGGATCCAGAGAAAGCAATTCCGCTGTTTTGGGCAGCCATTAATGCGGGAGATAGAGTGGACAGTGCTTTGAAAGATATGGCTATTGTCATGAAGCAGCAAAATCGGGCTGGAGAAGCCATTGAAGCCATTAAATCCCTTCGAAGTAGATGTTCAGATCAAGCCCAAGAATCTCTTGATAATATCCTCTTGGATCTTTACAAGGTAAGCCACCTTGAATGACTAAGTTTTATGTTTTGTTGTAAAAGCTTTCAATTGGATTGTCATGTGTATAATAATATATTTGATTGGTTTGTTAAGTCGCTGTCATTTTCATTAGTGATTCAGCTTGTCTATAAAAACTATTACTTATGGCTAGCAATGCTTGTTTGGAAACTAATACTTGTATGACTAGCAATACTGAGCAAAAAAAAATCACTTTGTCTCAACAGAGGTGTGGAAGACTTGATGACCAAATAGCCCTCTTGAAGCACAAGTTGTACTTAATTCAACAAGGGTTGGCATTCAATGGTAAGCGCACAAAGACTGCAAGATCTCAAGGGAAAAAGTTTCAAGTTTCTGTTGAGCAAGAAGCCACGAGATTGCTGGTAAGAATAGAGTAACATGAAAGTGAATTTTTACTCATCTTCAATAGAATAGAATAGAATTTAATACTGTTTTATATTGTCTTTATGGAACTGAATTTAATACTGTTTTAATGTAGGGAAACTTGGGATGGGCACTGATGCAGCAGAACAACTACATAGAAGCAGAAGAGGCTTATCGCCGGGCGCTATCTATTGCTCCTGACAACAATAAGATGTGCAATCTGGGCATTTGTTTGATGAAGCAAGGAAGAATTGGTGAAGCAAAAGAGACACTGTACCGTGTAAAGCCTGCAGTTATGGATGGCCCTAGAGGCTCAGATTCTCACTTGAAAGCCTATGAAAGGGCACAACAGATGCTGAAAGACCTTGAATCTGAGATGATGAATAAGGGAGTCGATAGGATTGAACAAAGCAGGCTCTTTGAGGCCTTTTTAGGTTCTTCATCAATATGGCAACCCCAGCCTTGCAAGGATCACCACACAACCTTGCCAGCAGCTACAAATTCATCCAGAATTCAAGATGATTTTGCTGATGAGAACATCAATTCCAACATAATAACCAAAAATCACACAGCACTGCCACCACCTAAAGGTACCACTACTACTTCCAACAAACAAACTGTTACCATGTTGGGGAACTCACTCAATGTTGCAGCTCCTCCCTTTTATGCATCAAAATCCATGCTGAGAGAACCATTTGAGAACCAGTTCTCGGAGACCCTTAAGAGAACAAGGTCTGGAAACTCTGCAGGGTCCATGAGAGTGGTTAGTGATGTGAGGGACAGGGACAGCAGCAATAAGTTGCAAGTGGAATTAGAGGTGTCAGTGCCAGAGAACAAAACAAGAAGGCTCTCATCAGAAGATAATCAGAAGAACAAGTTAACAGATATGTTACCTGATGATGATGACTTTGAAGAGGCGATTCTTGCTGCAATTTTGGGACCTTCCAATGATAATAAAGCTACTGAGACAAGCAGAACTTTGCAGAGGAATAACGACAAGAGGCTTAAGGTTTTTAAGGATATTACGCTGTCTCTGAGTCCAAGAGCCTGAAGTTGAACAATTTTTAATCTAATGAATAATGAATCAACATAATGTTTTTAGGTTGGAGATGATCTTGCTCTCCACTTGATGTTTTTAACTTCTTAGTCCATCTTTTCTGTAGAGTGAAGCGGTATGGTGCTACTTACGGATAGGAATAGCTTCATGACTTTAGGCATGGAATCATTTGTTACTATCTATTTATTTGTTATATTGCCTTGTAAACAAGGCACATCATTTACTTAATAAATTCATATCAGTTTTCCCTTCTTAATAAAGGTTAATTGTGTTTCTATTTGTGTCTTCAACCATCCATATAATTTTCAACATCTAGGTCCTATATTTAGAAGATGGACGATGAAGTTAAACAACTACTACTTAAAATTAAAAATATAATTTTCTAAAAATGTAATTGATTAAAAATAACAAGAAAATGTTATTTGGTAAAATTTAAAAATAGTTAAGACATCTATTTTTTAATTTATATAATATATCTACCACATATATAAAAAAGTAATAGTGTTAAAATTATGTAAAAATAAATAAAAATTATATGTATAAAGAAAATTTTTCATTGTCTCATTCTTCTATCTTTTTATCCACACAAGATAAAATAGAAAAATAAGTTCCCCAAAACAAATATGGTTTTAGAGAAAAAAAAATATGATTTTTTTTAATAAGTCCATATTTAGTTTTTAATCTTAGATTCTTAATGAACTTTTTGCATTTTAAAATTAATTAAAAACATACATATAAAGATAAAATAGAAAAATAAATTCCTCATTCACAAGGGAAAAAGTAGCACAAGAACAAATATTTTTCATAAAAGATGAGTTTTTTTTATTAGTACATATATTTATTCTCTCATTTAATTTTTAATTTTTAATTTTTAATTTTTAATTTTTAATTTTAGATTTTTAATTAATTTTTGTATGTTTAAAAGAATGTTTTAATTAGAGTTATAATTGGGTTAATTAATTATTATATACAAAAACATGTTAAAAAAAACTTTTTAGTTATATAAATATTCTTAGATATTTTGATATGTTAGTTCAATGTAACTAAGTTAAGCTTATGAATGTGTCAAAATAAATTGATTAAAAGTTTTATGACAAAGATGAATAGCAAATAGTCAAAACCAAAACCAAATCATGTCAAGCATTACGTGAAGAGGCAAGAAAAATATGAAAAATGGAAGAAATTTGACTCAGTTAGTAAGAGGGAATGAACAACCAAAATTCAACTTTATGGTTTTCTCTTTTGCTTTTCTAAAAAAAAGTTTGATAATTAATAAAAGATAATTTGGACAAAATAGATTATTTGATATTTTTAAATAATTACCTTATTTAACTATGTCACTAAATATCAAAAGATAATATTTCTCAAATCTTTTTTAATCTTGAAAGATCTTCTTAAATCTTTTTACACCATCTTCTTAAATCTTTTTACACCTTAAATAGGACTTAAAAACTCTTTCATGGCCTAATTTCGTCCTCTCTTTCATCTTTGACATTTATCATCTCCTTTTCTATTTTTATGTTATTTCTACATTCAATAGAATGTTAAACTTTTAGAGTTCATTATGCTATAATTTCTTGATGGATTATGAGGTTATAATGCAATAATTGGTTTGTCCTTTTGATTATTGTTGTAGTTTATTTTTATTTGTCTTTTACTTTTTAATCAAGTAAAAGTAATGATTTTACAAGGGTTTTTATTTTTAATTTAAAATCTACTTTGATTAAATTTAGAAACTTCCATGTGGTTGGATGAATTTTTTCCAATAATTGATAATGTATTTTGATTAAAGGTGAAAATTTTAACAAGAATTAACCAATATTGTATTTTGACTAATTAAATTTTTATTTTATATAAAAGATAAAAGAATAAACATGATTAAAAATAATAATATTTATTTGAGAATGTATTTTGGTTAAATTTAGTATGATTAATCTACATAGGATATACTTTGGTTAATATAGCAAGAACTACAACAAATTAATTAAGAATTTACATTAATTAATTTAAAAATTCAAGACAATAAAGGTTTAATGTCTCGATAGGTCCCTATTTTTGGCGTGAATCTCAAATAGGTCCCTTTTCTTTTCGGCGTCTCAATTGGATCCTTATTTTTGTAAAATTGAAGCAATTAGGGGTCTGCCGTCAAATTGAACAAACGCCGTTAAGGAAAGTATTACGTGGCATGCTGACGGTGTAGTTTTAATTTACGTGGCATTAAAAACGTGTGTCAATTATATTTTTTTAATTTTTGAATTAAAAAATTAAATGTACATAGTCGAGTTTCTACGCTCCGTTCCCAATTCCTTCACTCAGTCCTTCTGGCCGCACCCTTTCAACGCCGATTCCGTGACCTCTTTTTTCGTCGATTTCACCGGCTACGTCTCCAAGGTCGCGCAAGTGTTGCTGGATTTTGCCGAGGAGCTCACTGCCTTCGCTGGCGAAGTAATCATTTCCGCGATCGGCGAACCTCGCTCCAGCATTGCTAGGGCTTTCTTGGCCGGTGTGTCGCAGAACTATATCCCAATTTCGTCGTCCGATGCCAACAGATTGGTCCAGTGCTGATCTATTGGCTTTGAATTTGGGTTTAAATGATGGTAATCTTGGACCAATCTCGTCTACCCAGCAAGTTATTTCCTTCGAGGAAGAGTCTGTGGAGTTCTTGGAGAGGCAGGAGAGCTTTTAACTTGATTGCTCACATGCTGGAAAATGTCCACATTGAGTCCGGACTTTTGGAGCAGGTTAGGTTAATTGGGAAGAAGCAGCCCTATTATGCGTTTCGTGGCAAGGGTTTTCATTTGGGGTTTTTGAGTTCTCTGTTTTCGTGTGTGGCCCGCGAATTGGGGGTGGTAGTTTTTGATTCCCTTTCTGTAGATTGTAAAATGATTTGGAATTCAACTGTTGCAATTTTGGGGTTAGGTTATGAAATTGGATTTGGAAATTTCTTTGAAGGGCTTGAATTGGAAAATTATTGGGGTTTCTTTTTCTCTCCCACGAACCCTAATTTGGAGTCCAATTTCTTTCCCCAATCTGATTTCGATTTCTCAGTTGCAACTGCACATAATTTTTTTTCCCAGTTTGTCCTTAAGTTACATGATTTAACATCTGTGCAATCCATTTTTTAATAAAAAAATCAATTCATACTCGTTTTTTTAATGTCACGTGTGATTAATCAATACAGTCATCATGCCACCAAACCCAAACTTAACGGTCGTTTGTTCAATTTAACGGCAGACCCCTAATTGTTATAATTTTACACAAAAAAAGGACCCAATTGAGACGCTGAAAAGAAAAGAAACCTATTTGAGATTCACGCCGAAAATAAGGACCTACCGAACATTAAACCGACAATAAATAATTAAACGATAGTTTTTATATAACCAAATGGCAAGTTCTATTTCAGAAAGACAGTAAAAGCAACATATTTCCTCTATTATTATTTTTATCTTTTTTTTAACTTTTTCTAATTTTATTTCTAGCTTTCATTTACTATTTTGTTAATTAGATTTTTACTTATTTTTATTTATTTTTGTTTTATCTTCTTATATTAATTTTCTTTTATTTGATTAATTTTTTATATAGTTTTTATAAAAAATAATTTGTTGAAAATAAATTTTATATTGATTGGAAGACAAGTAAAAATGACTTTTCTCAAATTAATCATTAACTACTGATTAGATAACTACCTTACACCCATCTTTCACTTTTGTTTTGTTTCACGTTGTCATCATTGCATTTTGTATGTGTCGTAAGTTGAATTTCACGACTTAGTTACTTTTCTAATTCTTTTATAGAAATAAGTAGCCAGCATTGATCATTGATAAGGGTGATTCAATATCCAAAACAATTCTAAACATACTTCATGCATGAAGTTGCCATGCCAAGATTTTACGTGCACATAGTTTGTGTTCCCAATTCACATCAATAATATATATAGCAACTCTTATCCATACTTTCTTTAAGTTCTTTTTAAAGTTGAAAGGTAATTATTTTTTTTAAGGTTTATTTAGAATTTTTTATATAAATTGTGACTCTTTTATTTTGTTTTTCAAATAGTTTCAACGTCGAATTTTATAAAAAAATTAATTAGACACATGAAAAGAACAACTAGAATATAAAATTGATTGTTCATACCGATTCAATGATCTTTTTATGTTAAATCATTCTATAAAGGTGTCAATCTTATTCTATTTATAGACTAACTTTAATTCATTCTTAAATAGTTTTAAGAGTCTAACAAGTTTTAACTCCTAAAATCTCTTTAAAGTTAGGGTTAAGGCCAAAGAGGGTTTAGTTCTTAATAAAACTTTAAGTAGTTGACTCGAATCAAATATTAACACAAGTAAGTCAAGGCGGGTTGAGTCGAGTTAGTCCGGACATAAGGTCGTGATGAGTCACCTAAGCCAAAATTCAAGATAAGTCAACTCAGACAAAAGGTTAAGTCGATTAACCCAAGACCAAAGGTTGAGCCGAATCAACCCAATCAAAAAGATTGAGATGAGTCGATCCTGATCGAAGGTTAAGTCATGTAGGTTCAAGTCGAAGGTCATGCAAAGTCAATCAAGGTTAAAGGTTATAATAAGTCAACCCAGGCTAAAGGTTGTGATAAATCAACTTAGGACGAAGGTCGAGCTGAGTCAACTTGAGTTTAGTAGGTCCTAGTCGAAGGTTTGACCAAGTTGGCTTAGACCAAAGGTCAAGTCAAGTCGATCTGGAATGAAGATCATGATAAGTCAACATAGGCCAAAGGTCAAGACCAATCAATCTATGCTAAAGGTCAAGATAAGACATTTCAAACCAAAGGTCAAAATGAATCAATAGGGTTGAAAGTCGAGTCCAATTAATTCATTTTAAAAATCGTGATGAATAAACTCGAATTAAAGATCAAAATAAGTCGACTCAAACGGGAGGTTAAACTTGGTATCTTGGCCAAAGAGGTTTTATTGTTGCTTTGAACTTGTGACTTTTTTTATTTGAACTTTTTGATCTTATGGACATTTTCTCTTATCCACGTGAACCAAGACCAAACTCTGTGGGCTAAGCCAAATGAACAACTCTACCATGTAGAAGCTAAAAAATATGTCTCGCTTCTTTTAAGAGAATCTTTTTTCTAATAACCTAATTCACTGCAATAGTTACATGTCCCTTGGATCAATATTATCTTTCTTCGATTACACCTTTGCAGCGGTGAACACGGTCGGTCTAAAGGCTTCAGTTTCACCATCATCCTTCAATTCCTTGAGTCAAAGCTCCGAGGCATGGAGGCAGACCTTCACAAATTCTACCGTGATGCACCTTTGTCCAACACTCAGCAAATACACGAAATTCAAGAACAAAGAGGGGATCACAAAATCCCTCCCTTCCATCTTTATGTCCGTATCCTTCAAAGTCGATTTCATTCATTTCATCATGACCCTACATGTTAGGAGATATTTTCAACTAGATCGTTGGACTACCAAAACCAAGTTAGACGAAATTTCCAACTTGATCATTGAGCTAGGAAAGACAACACCTTGACATGTTCGAAAATATATCCACCTTAATCGTCAAGCCACCAAAACAGCTCATTGGCATGTTTGAAGATATTAACAAATTGTTCGATGAGCTACCAAAATAGCTCATTGGCATGTTTTTATAATATTATCAAATTGATCAACGTTTAAATTGATTAGTAAAACCTTGATGTTATTTCAAATCACCACTTGATAATTGTATTCAAAACACAAAGAAAACCTTTTAGCAGCACTACGAACATTGGGCATCCCCACATTATCACTTCCGTATCCAACTATCATTTCCAAACTTCTCTCCTATTATTAAAACGATAATCTTCTTAGCAATCTAATAAAAACAAAACAAAAAGTGAACACCTTTTAACTGTACTAAAAACACAAACTAATTATGTTCCATGTTCTTGGAATTTACCCCCCTTGAACTGTTTGTAATATATAAGCTCTTTTCCAATAACTTCCATCCCATGTTCCTGCTTTCATAAGTAGCTATTAATTCGTTATTGCGAGCGTTAACACAACATTACAAAGTAACAAAAGTAGATATTTACGAAGGCTCTTTCTCACTAAGAATTTGCTTTTAGAAACCCATCATCCCCATCAAGGCTTGAGAGTACCAATTCGGACTTCTGATCATGCATCAGAACTCAAACCTGTTTCCTGGGTAAAGCTTTAACCTCAATCAATAGTAGAGATGATAGGCTTTAGAAGCTGCTAACACTATATGCATTAAAGAAAGATTTTATGCTGAACAACCACATATATTACACGTTGCATCCCTACCAATCTTCTATGTCATCATCGGAAAGGCCCATAGATTGTTCATCTAAATCCATTTTGTCGAAATCAAAGTCTTCCATTTCCAAGTTCTGTGATGATTTCTGACTCGGTCCATCATATCCACATGCTCTATTTCCGAGCAACTTAAGCATGGGCATGTACTCAGTGGCCATAATTGACATATGATAAGAACTAAACCGTTTACAGGCAGGAATTCTCAGCCTATCCACCTCCTTCTGCAATGTAAGACCATGAACAGAAGTCAAATTTCAACAGTGGCGAGAAACAAAAAACTAGAAGGCGAAACATTTGAATCTTGCAGTGAGAAAAAAAAAACATTAAAAAAATAGACGATAGTAAATAGCATAAAAATAACGTTTATAAAAAGTATTATATTCCATCGATGCTCTCCAGAGTCCTTTGTTCTTTCCCAAGGTAACTGCTATATAAATGTAATAAATTTCAAATCCAAATTACCTACATCACAGATAATTGAAAAAATGCGGGATAAGAACATATAACATATAGAGCAGCCATAATGCGTTTACCTTGTATAATGATACTTTCTCAACTTGCCAGAGCCTTGGTCGCCGAACTGCATGCCACCTGTACAAGTGAACAGGTTTAAATATAACAGAAACATAAAGTTTTGTCACAGAACACTGAATGTAAAGAAATGATAACCTGGAGGATATCGGGTTAGAATTTCCAAATAGCACCCCACGAACAGCTATGGATGCAGCAGCTGACTGTAAAACACCCTCTGCCTCGTTATAACTACATAGCATTCCGCGGAGTTTTGCAAGAAGAATGTCAGCATCACCTAGATATGAAGACACAGTCCATGCGTCATCTATTGCCTCATCATCCAAAAAATCCAGAACTGCAAGAAATTAGCATGACTTATAAAGCTACTGGATTTGGTTTTTAGAACATTAAAGAAAGATGCCATCTTCATTTTAGAAATATGTTTTCAATTTTAATGAAGAATGTCAACACTAGCATATGGGAAGGAAGTACCATTTTCATGCAGAAAATCAGCAACTGAACCAGGTTGCACATGGGCTTGGCAAAGAATCTTCTCAGGGACATCCATTTTTAAAGGTAATCTTGAAAGTCTATCTCGAAGAAGAAATCCATCTTGATCTACCAAACAAGAAAATCCACAAGTTAAAAGATGAAACATAGATATTAAATATTTAACTTAGCCTAGTTATATTGCTGCTTCCTCAAGTACAAGAGAGAGAAAATACGGAATCCAAATTTTGCTGAATCACACACCATATTCTATTCCAACTCCAGTCTCCCTTTTATTATGCAAAAATTTCCCCAAAGCATGAAATAGAGATAATGCTTCGTCTCTTCCAAAGTGCAACGAATATCCATAATCTGATCTATCAGGTTTATTATTTTCTTCTTTCAACGAACCATGAGAGCAAGTGGAAGAGGCCAAAGAATGCACTAGATTTGGTTTCAGGCAGAAAAACTGTAAAGAAGTGATTGCATGTCTGATGTCACCTCCACTTGTTTTTGCTATTAGATCAACATACTCAGCAGTCACATCACGACGCTCCATTTGGCATATTCTGAAAAGAACCTTCTTCATAGAATTCACTGTAATTGGATTGAAAGCAACCTGAAAGTTTCCCAAACTAAGTCTAACACATTCTCTTATAACATGGCAATAAAAACCAGAAGATAATTCTTCAAGGATGTAACCTTACAAGCCCCAGAACTCTCCAGAGATAGCTTCAGTTCTTCCAGGCAACGAGCATTATAATCTACTGAGTCAGCATTTCCACAGTCAGTTAACAATATCGCTGTGGGTATCTGAGTTGATTTTACCAAAAGTTGCAAGCAATTTTTAAGTCTTCCAAAAGCAGATTTCCCATTAGTCATGGGAAGATCGTCTATTAAAAGTATGATGGAAGGCTTTGAATCCCCAGTATAGGAAGTTAGCAATAATCCATATTTTCGCACTCTCTCAACAAAACTTTCAAATTCATCTAACTTGGATGTGTATTGAGTCCCTGCATTGAATAAGAAAATTAAAAAGAAAAAAAAAGGTTTCAATCAGTAAGTCACAAATTTCAATCATTACAATCCCACCAACCCCAAACAGCCTGTATGATACATTGGAATGTAAAATGCACATTGTAATTTAACAATACATCCTCAAGGACACTAATCATTTCACTGAAAAAATAGATGTTTAACGAGAGAGGCTAAAGAGGATTAAAATCATGATTTACTCGTACTAGCTCATCAAAATATAGTTGCTAAACCCACCTGTGCCAGAATTATAAAGATGCTCCTGCCATACTACAGGTGTAGGTGTGTTCCACCCATAAACTATTGCTCCCAGATGAGATGCAATCACATGAATAGCAGCCTACATAGTGAAAAGAAGAAATGCTTAAATATCAAAGTACATTAAAATAAGGTTATTCATATCAATGTAAAGTGAAGTGTTATTTAGTAATAGATAAAGAGAAGATTTTGACAGCAAGCAATAGAAGCCTGAAGCTCCAAAACTTAACGTTTCCAAATTTTCCTCAGTGGCTGAGCCAGTATGCAAAAATAGGCTAAATGAGGATGGTAGAGCTACATACAGATTTTCCAACTCCAGCCTGACCACTGATGAGGATAACATTATTATTGTAGACACCCTGAAAATTTGCCATAAAGAAAACAAAGAAAAAGGAACTCACGATATGAATAGAATAAAATCAACAAAATGCAGAGAGGACAATTTATAGTAACTTAGTATAACTCCGGGAAGTTCCATAGGAATGTAAAACTTGGAATTAAACACGTATGAGGAAGAATTTAGAAGACTAGAAACAACCCACAGCCAACAACCAAAAGATGATGACGTTCTCTTTTTTATACCAGGTCAAACTGTCAAACATTCTAAAAACAGAGAAATTTCAGCATTAATTTATCATTACCACATTCTAAAAACTTGTTTTGCACATTTACAAGAATAACAATCTCTATGAAGCTATACATTCTAGTGCGTGAAAAACAAGATAACAGTCATAAGTTAATAAGATTTACTATAATCTCACAACTCTACTCCTAGATTTACCTTTGAAGGTTTCAACCTCTCTTCAAACCACGTCTTAACATCTTCAACCTGCAAATCCCACCGAAATGGAGAAAATGGGATGACATTCATATCAATACCAGAATCAAGACCTTAGGTATCAGATTCTTGACCTTTTTCTTGTGAACAGCAAGCTCTTCCAGTGAATTGGGCTTGTATTTATCAACCCATAACTCCTCCCCAAAGCTCCTTTGAGTACCTGTTGTATTCAGGTAGCACTTGCAACATATTAGAGCAGAAAATAAATAAATAAAATCCAGAAGGCACAGCAATCGAGACAAAAGGTACAAATTCATGATTTCAATTTTGTTCTGTGTATGTGAAGTTGATAATAACCCAGACAATCTGTTTAATAAAGCTTCACCATTTTAACAAAGTCAAGGTATTAGTACCAAATTGAAAAGGAACCACTGTGATACTACAATCTGCATCCTTCAAAGCGAGGAGCACATTTAGAGAATAAGGTGAAGTTTTAACTGTCAGTTAAGAAAATTAACTGGTTGTAAACAAACTATTTAGCTGTTCGACTATTGCTTTTCAATCCAAGGATCATCATAAATGCACTTTATTCTCTAAAGTGCAACCTCCTCACTGTAAAGGAACTGTGCATATTGAATAGTAATCTCATCAGATTTAGTTTATCTGAAGAGAGCAAGTGTAGAATTAGTAATCTCGGTAGTTGACGAGAAGAAGAACAGTTACTATTCATACACATTCATGTTTTGTTACGTAATGACTAAATGAGCTGACTTTACTTCCTAATCGAACTGTTCAAATTAGAGGGCCGAATCCATTTGCATCATGCTGAAGCAAACAAATTACAAATGTACAATAAAAAGATTGAAGAAAAGTTTTAAACACAGCAATAGCATACCAGCGGATACCTTTGACCCAGTAAACACTTCATTGAAGTCATCTCCAAATAAGTCTATCTGCCAAAAATAATCAACAAATAACACACATTAAAAAATGCAAACTCACTCAGGCTTCACATTGATTAGTAAAAATTTAAGTAACATGATGTAAATAATAAACATATGAAGTGAAAAACTGATACCTCGTGCAATTTGGAGGGGTGAGAGCGAGAATGCGAAGCACGTGCCTTCTTCCTTCCCCGAGAGGATGCTGAGGTGGACCTCGACTTCGACTTCGTATAGCTGCGACTGGAACTCAACGAGCGAAGGTTAGAAGTATCGTCTTCATCTTCCGATGACAGAATAACGACGCAGCTTCTCTTTGACATCAGAAAACCCTATTTCCCTTTTCTATTTTACGGATTTGTTGCAACAAGGGATAATTACTAACTCAGTTCGTAGTCGTGAAATGAAACCTACGGAAATCAGAAGTGGCCGTGAATCGGAATCGAAAACGCCAACATGCTAATAGGGGGTTTCATTTTGGAGCGCAAAATACGAGAGTGAAAGGAAGGAACTGCGCGCCTTTTCTCTTTTCTTTTCTTTTCTCTCTCTCAGTCTTTGGCTTCTGGTTGAAGGGAACGAACCAAACCAGGGGAAGATTTTAAAATTTGAAATTACCATTTAGTACTTCTTTTAAGTTTAGAAAAATGAACTAGTTTTGATTTTGGTTTTCAGAAAAAATATATTTTTGTAAAATTTGAAATTATTATTTTAGTTATTGTAAAATTTCTAAGTTTTTCATTTATTGTAAAAAATAATCTTATCTTCCTAAATTTGTAAATTAAAAATTTTTAATATTTATTTTTGGAGAGACTAGTAAAAACATATGTACATGTGTTTATTTTTTATAATAGATAATTCTTTTAATTTAAAAATAATTAAATTTAAATAAATATTATTTAAAGAGTAAAATAATAAAGTAATTCTTTTAATTAAAAAAATAGTTAATTATTAAAAAAATAATTTTATTTATTAATGTCCTAGATAAATAACATTCATTTTATATAATTTTAGAATATGATTGCATTATATTACAGTGTTATTATCGATTACACGGAAATAATATTTAACTTTTTTTTTTCAATAACACAAGTTATAAAAAAAGAATTTTATAAGTTTAAAGGGAAAGAAGTTAACTTTAAATTGAGAATATATATGTTGTTATTTAAACAATTATAAAGGTTATATACATAATATAAATCGAATTATTTTTTATTTATCTATAATATTTAATTTTTTATAAATATACAATATTTTTTTCTCTTTAAATTTTTTAAACCATTTCTTAGCCTTGTGGTTTAGTATTTGTTCTCAATAGAAAAAAAAAAATCAGTTTGATGATGGCATTAAGAGTTACATATGATAATGTAAAGATATTATTTTAATAATTAACTTAATTTCTTTTACTACACCATGATAAAATGAAATTGGTGAAAGAAAAAATGAGCATTTACTGGACTAAAGTAGGGCTTTTCTTTTCTCTTAGATCAATGAGTTCTTTATTTTTCTATTTTTATTGAGGAATTTGTTAGCATATGAGATTTGAGCTAAATAGTTTAATCTACATTAGTCTAGGTTCATAGGGAAATGTTTAGCTTGTAAATTAAATTTCTTGATATTATGTTAAGATTTTTGTAATTTTATAAGGTTTGTATATAAATTATCATGTAAATTGATATGATAAAAAGATGTAGTAACTTAGTTATCTAAAACTTATCTGTAAATGATGTTTCAGGTTCAACTCTCACACAGTACATATTTTTCAGATATATTGTTTTTAATATTTGTAAAATGGATTTTAACATGGGATTATTATACTAGCTTTATTAAGTTGGAGTTATGATTAGAATGGTGTAGTAGTTTTGGTTTGTTAGAATGTTTGTCTTAGAGGAAGAGGTTTTAGATTTTATTTCTATCTATAAAACTTTTGGCATAATGCGCTAGGCATGAGTTTTTGTGTCGCTGAAGTACGTGTATAAATGTTTTACGATAAAATATATTATTTGTAAATAAATTATTAAATAAATTGAACTTTTATAATTTAATGACATTAACTTGATTTGTTAAAATTAAAGCATTTAAAATTTTTATTTTAAGAATTTAAAATACTTCATATTTTTAGACTTGTGTCTTTTTTAAATATTACCTTCAACTCAATATAAGTCAAAACATCATGAGTTTGATTAAAATTGAGACATCGTTGATTTGACTAAAATAGATACATTGTTAACTTTGTTAACATTAGGAAATTTAGAACTTCTGAAAGTTAACATTTTGTAATATCCTCTTATTAATTTATAATTTGAAAAGACTTTAATAACAAACGTTATATATTTAATCTTTGATATGAAAATATTAGTTAATATCTAAAGTAATTTTCTACAGTGACATAAATTGAAAACAGTAAATAATAATATTTGTAACTGTGTGATTAACAAATTATATATATATATATATATATATATATATATATATATATATATATGAAAAGAAACATAATATTATTAATCATACAATCCAAAATTTGACTTACGGTAATATTTTTATAAATATTTCATCTAAATTAACGATAGATCTCTTATATTATATTTTAATTTTTAATTTGACATTGATCATAAAATCAACAAATGTTAAATAATGTTTGACTATCTCAGGATCAATGTTAAATTGGGAATTGACAGAGTCTATTGTAAGGAATCCGATTTTAATTTGACTTTTAAAATTTTAGAAATATTAACCATGAAACTTTCTACTAAAGTAGAGGGATCCAAATTCATAGAAACAAGTTTTTCAATCGATTTTATTTTATCTTACTGTAATGGTGCTTGAGCTTAAACTTTTTCATTCTCCCTAATTACATTCTCTCTAATTATATTTCACATTAAGGTTGGTATTTTGATTTACTAGTCATTGTCCTAATGATTGAATTTTTATGTTTTTAGTTTAATCCTGACTTTGTAAAATGTATTAAAAATAGTTAGAAAATGATTTTTTACTTTTTTTTTAACTTCTATTAGATTGTATTCAAATATAATATTCAACCTAAGATATTGGTTAGGGATTTATATTGTAAAGATTTGGTGGTAAAAAATTTTAAATTGACGCAACTTTTGTTACAGACATAAGATGAAGACGCTAGGTTGTTGGGGTCTAAAATTTCAAAACTGTTTTTTCTTAATATCTTCATCCATTTTTCCATACTTTATAATTTTATTTGAGATACTCATATTATTTAGAAAATCATGAAAATTTTTATGGTATACTTTTGTATTGTATATTATTATTTTATGATTTTAGTAAAATAAAATATTGATGAAAAACTAAAAACAACTAGACAATGTTCCAATAACTAAATTTATTTAAGATTTATGCAAACTGACGTCTATTCAGATAACAGACGTTAATTTAATATCTCCTACAATAACGTCGCACTTTCAACAAACATAAAAAAACCTAAAATAATAAATATTAAAAACATCTTTTGTGTTAGTAATAATGAAAGAAAAAATATACATAATCAGGATCAAACAGAATTAATATAAATAACTTCAAGTCAAATTTACTAAATAATTTCAGACAGATACGACTTCTTTCTCGTGTCTTCATGGCACGACTTGAACTTTAAAATTTTTTAAAAAGTTGCACCTTTTTTATAATTTGTAAAGCAAATTACCTCACACTGATAAAAAATAAATCTAAAAAAACAACTGATTATTCTTTTCTAGAGGCTTTTACTGAAAGTTTGTTAACAAGTTTCAAAATTTTAAAATAATTTAATTAAGATTGTGAAAGTTTTTCAAAATAATTGTTGAAACCTTAATAAATTTCCTTTATTAGAGTTTCAGATGGTGTTCCTATATTATGTGCAGAGAGCAGAGTGCAGAACAATTGTTGCAAATCTACCCAAAAGTTTGAAGAATATTTGTTTCTTTGGATGACAAATGACTTTTGCAAAGGAAAAGTGAAGTGATTAAATAGTTTATTCATCAGTGAAGTGATACAAGATTTAGAACAGGCTGAATTTATAGGACTATGTTTGAATTTATAAAATAAAGAGAAATTAAATTGAAAACAATATTATTATTATAAAGTGTATACCCCATAAATGTAAATAGGTCAGATATTTTAAATTATTATCCTTTTTTTTTTGTAATGTCCATAAAAAAAATGTTATGATTCAAAGAAAGGAGGATAAAAGTGTCACTATCTATAGAACTAAGCAAAACGATAGAGAATCGATAAATATATAAAGCAGTGTAAATGAAAATATAAAATAATTTAAATATATTCATGTAAATAAGGTGGTAATTCCTAACTGGGATATTCCAGTAAATTAATACATAAAACATAAGTTAAGAAAAAAAAGTGAGTAGCATGAAAAGCAAATTTGACAATTAGAATCCAGAAGCACTTTATGGTCCAAGGAGATGTTGAGTATGTGAAATGAAGACCCAGAAGACTCCAACTTCTTCAATGGCAAAGGAATGAATAAACGGAACAAAAATAGTGATAATCACAATATTGAACAAGCTTTTTGTCCTTTATTCTTCTTTTTCTTTTGTTTTGGTGGCTGAAGGACAACTCTTATGGCTGCATCAAACACTGCTTTCACGTTCTGCCATAAACCCCAAAAAATGTTCAACTCTATCAATTCATTTAACCAATATTGTGTGCAAGAACAAAAGGAAAATAACAATAAAACCTCTTGTGATTTTGAACTGCACTCAATGTAAGCAGGTGAATTAATCAGCTTCTTAAGTTCTTCCCCCTTTAACAACATAACAAAATTTTAAAATTGGATTCAAATATAAGTCTGAAACAATTCAACAACAAAATATATTATTCATGTACCTGAGCATTGGTAATGGGTACAGCACCGGGATGGTCTACGAAGAACTGTTTATCATCTCGAAGATCTGTCCCAAATTGTTCATAGTTTATGACTAAGATTGAAAGCTACTTTTTTTTTTAATCTTATATATTATCACATTGATGAACATAGAAAAATGCTATTTAACATCACTTAATACATAAAATAATCATAAAAAAGTAAATTAATTACATTAACATATACTCTTACCATTTAAAACTTCATCAAATACGAACAACATAAAAAAAAACATATAAGAAATCACATTATATAAATACATGATTCCATGATATAAATATTAATTCATATTATATATAGATTAATATGCTAGAAGGAAACAATTAAAATGCACAAGTTAACTCACCAAGCTTTGTGCCAACCAGAATAATGGGAACACCAGGTGCATAATGTTTTAACTCTGGAATCCACTGGAAATGAAAATATTAATACACAAATTGATTAGTTTTTTAATCAATGGAAATATTCTTTTTGCAGTTATCATGGAAATACCACTTTCCAATCAAAAGGTATAACATGTTAAAATGTATAGTGAGAGAACAATCAGTACCTTCTTGGAAACATTTTCATAACTGGCCTTGCTTATGAGAGAGAAAGCCAATATGAAAACATCGGCACCTCGATAACTCAATGGTCGTAATCTGTTGTAATCCTCTTGTCCTATTTCACAAATAAAACAATAAAAACCAGAAAAAATTCGAAAAAGAAAAAGTAAAAAATAAAAATAGCAACAATATTACCAGCAGTGTCCCACAATCCCAGATTCACAGTGGCTCCATTCACAACCACATTTGCGCTGAAATTGTCAAAAACTGTTGGCACATAATCCTGTTTCCAAGAAAATTAAAGAAATAAAAAAATTAAGAAATAAAATATAAGATTAAAATGAAGAAGTTATTGTAAGAAAAAGAAAAAAAAAAGAAAACTGACAGTGGGGAAGGTATTGCTGGTATAGGAGATTAACAAGCAAGTTTTGCCCACAGCTCCATCTCCAACGGTGACACACTTGATGAACCTAGTAGCGCTCATCTTCTTCAATTACCCTCTATTCACCTAAAAACACGAAACCCTATCATATCATTCATCTGAGGACCTTGATCAATAACTCACCCACACACCACGCAGACAACCTTCCAATTTCTTCTCCTCCACCGCTTATTGCAACTTTCTGCTTCGATCATGCATCTGTTTGAGCAAAAATTCAATTCTACAAACTTCCGTCAAGGCAAATTCTAAAACAGATACACAGAAAAACGAGGCCTGAAACAAAATCCGGAAGTGCAAGAAAAAAAAAGGTAGAGAGAGGAATTTGGATGAAGAAGAAGAAGAAAAATGAGAAACCCTAACCCTTTTGGAGGAGATAGAAATTATGCATCAGGAACGTGAGTTGTTGTTGTTGTTGCGGAATGAGATCAACGAAAGAGAAAGAGACAAGAATTTTTCTAATCCGATAAATTTTCCTGTTGAAGCGTTCATTATATCAACTAATCTTTGCCATTTTTATTACTATTATTGTTCGTTTCAGTTTTCTTTGATTTTCATTTTTACATTTTTTTTTCTTTTAGTGTAATTGTGTATTTTTCTTTTATGCGGCAAATTTTACACACCACATTAATCGCAATGAAAGTCGGTTCAGACAGAGACTCATTTTCAATTCTGTAAATATTGTTTTATTTTATTTTAAAATAATATAAAACCAATGGCAATGGAAAAGTTTCGAGCATTGGTCAGATGAAACCAAAAGTTTTCAACCAAGAAAATCACTTATTTGATTAAAGAGGAAATAAATAGAGAAAATAAAGTTTATATCCAAGGAAGTAAACTAGATAAATTTTTATAGTGAATATTCGGTAATGGGGTTGATGTTAGCTTTTTACTTTATAAGTGTGTTATTCAATATTACCTATATATTTATCTCAAATTTATATTTATAAATTTTTAGATAAGTTTTGGATTAATAAAAACTTAATTATGACACATATTCTATTCATGGGACAATATTTATATATCTATAAATTTTGTTGCTGATAAAAGAAAACACCTTTTACCCCTTCCCCTTCTGTTCCTAATCGTGTTAGATTTATGTTCTAAACATCTTATGCATACTATAAGCTAGGTATCAGTTAGAGTAAGGAAAAGTTACCTTCAACTTTTTCTATAACGCATAGTTAGTTTATATTATAATAAAAGTAGGTAAAAGATATATCCGAACCACAAGTTAAAAAAAAAGTTTTTATAACTAAATTTGTTGTTTTAATTTATAAAAAAATCACAATCATATATATTTATCCTTGTTATAAGAATGTCTTCAATGCGCAATATTTTTTCCCTAAGTATGCATAAACATAATTTCTTTAAAATAACCACTATTAAAAAAAATTAACATATAAAAATATAGTGGGTGAGAGAGCAGAGTGGATTGACATTGGAGAAACTGTTGTTGAAATTAATAAAGTATTGGTCAGTGTATTCAAGTTATTGATCTTGGGTTTTCTTTGCTAAATATTTTTTTTAAGAAGTGTTTTTTTTTACAAAATAATTACTTTTTAATCTTAACACGTTTTCGATAAATTTATTTTAAAAATAAAAAAAAAAATAGAAAATGTTTTGGTATACTTAGTCTTAGATAATTTAGGATTTAAAGTAAAAAAATAATTGAAATACACTTTCCTTTCTTAATTTTTTCCCAAACATTTTTAATAACAAAATGATGGTGAAGCTCTAAAGTTTAAAGGAGATAATGCCTCATAGGTATATAGGTATTATAATGGAATTGAACTTGGAAAATTGATGTGAAAATAAGAGAAATGATTTAAAAAATGAACTCTTATTTTCTTAATCCTCTACCGGAGAGAATGAAAAAGTGATTATAAAGAGATTTGTGTTCATATGAGAGAAGAAAATAGCATTGGTCATAGTGGAATATGTAGCAGAATAATGTTTTAGGTATATAAGAAAAATGTACGGAATCTATATGGAACTATTGATTTTATAGGGCTATATATATGGCAAACAGATATTCGATGCTTTCAATAACTCCTTATATATATATATATATATATATATATATATATATATATATATATATATATCGACTCGTTTTTTTTAATAAACAGTAAATTAATCTTTATTCATTTTAAAAATACAATTGAATTGTATGAGATTGCATTTTGTATTTATAAATAATATTTTTCCTTTTAGTAATAAGATGTAAAAATTTAGACTTCATTATCTCGTATTATTTTACTTTCTATTTTATAATATTGTATTAGCACGAGGGCTCTATCAATTAAGCTATAGTTTTAAACATGTTGCAAATTAAATTTGTGGCCCTTAAAATTATGGGAATTAATAATTACTTATTTTAGATATTACAAGTTGAATATTAGATGTTGAATTACGTTTATATGCAATGAGTATTGATGATGTCATTAAAGAAAAAGTTTAAGTATTTGAGTAAGATAAAACTAAAGCTATGAGTTTCCTTCATCATCACCTCCATGAAGGATTGAAATTTTAATATATATCTTACTGTCAAAGACCCTACTGTGTTGTGGAACAATTTAGAAAAAATACATGACCACCAAAAAATTATGATTGCTCTTATGATTAGACGCATTTACGATGGTAATATTTTAAAACTATAAGTGGGAAAAATTAATGATGTGGAAAAAAAAATTACTAATGATAATATGTTAAAAACAACATTCTCCATTTTCATGCAAAATTAATGATGTGGAAAAAAAAATTAGTGATGATAATATGTTAGAAACAACATTCTCTACTTTCATGCAACTATAATTTGCTCATGTAACAACAATATCATGAAAAAAGGATTTTACATATATTCCAAATTAATTTCAGATCTTTTTGTGAATGGACAAAATAATAATCATTTTATGAAAAATCACATGGTCCGCCTAACTAGTTCTACTTCATTCCCATAAGTGAATGCAACAATATCTGATTTATATTTTTGTGGTCGAGGTTGTGACCATCGCAATGATTGTGGTCGTGGTCGTGCTAGTAATCATAATAATGGACATGTCATAAAGAAAATTTCAAAGAGATTTTATCATGATGTAAAAAAGGAGAAAGAAAATAGTGAAAATAATATCAAACAAGATATATAATTGCTTATTATCAACTCGCAATTAGACATTTGCAAGGTTATTAACACAATTAATCAAGTTAAGAGCTCACTTTCCATATTATCCAATTCGTCTTGTGAATGTTGGCGAATTTACATCTCATATTTTTAATGAGTATTGTATATCAATTAGAATTGAAATTGAACATATAGTATAACATATGTTCATACTCAAAATGAACTTGCAAAGTCATTAATAAAACGTCTAAAATTGATTGTAATATAATTACTTATAAGATCTAATCTCCCAATGGCTACTTGTGATATGCAATTTTACATGTTACAATATTGATTAACATCAAGTCAACAAGTTATCACAAATACTTTCCTCTAGAATTGATTTTTGGTCAACAACCTAATATTTCTCATTTAAGAATTTTTAGGTGTGATGTATATGTTTCAATTTTCCACCAAAAACGACTATGATGGATCCTCAAAGATGATTGGAAATATATGTTGGATATGATTCTTCATCAATAATAAAATATTTAGAACCATCAACAAAAGAATTATTTACAGTTTGATTTGCCGACTGTCATTTTGATGAATCATTTTTTCTAACATTTGGTGAAAAAGGAAAACAATTGAAAATGGCATTGATTGGAATGAATTATCATTATATCATCTTGATTTTTGTACAAAAAAATGTAACTGGAAATTCAAAAAATAATTCATTTACAAAAATTGGTCAATCAATCAATAGATGTTTTTATTAACACAAAAAGGGTAACTAAGTCACATTTACCGGTAACTAATTAACTAATACTCCAAATAGAATTGATATTCATGTTGGATAACCTAACATTGCAAATGAATCTCAAACGCGCTTGAACTATGGTAGACATGTTGGTTCCAAAGATAAAAACTCTCAAAATGAGTTAAAAAGCAAGATGACCTAATTAAGGAGATGAAAATCTCTAAAGATTCATTTGACATATGATTAAGTTCCAGAAAACCTCAAATATCTGAAATTGTTAAAAATGATATGATCTCAACAAATTATGTCATAAATAAGATAATATGGTCGAAACAAAATTAATATTGATGAGACTTTTTTGCATATAATTTAGTCATAAATGTTATGAGTGACAATAACATTCTAGAATCAATTACCATTGAAGATTTAAGAAAAAAAATGATTTGTCAAAATCCAAAAATATAATTGAAGTAGAATTAGATTCTCTTGCTAAACAAAAGGTTTTTGGGCCAGTAATTCCCTAAGGGTGTAAAACAAAATGAGAATGGTGAAATTGTTAGATAAAAAAGAAAAAGAAAAATCAGTGTATAAAATATAATTGAAAGAGGAAAAATTAAAAACATATTGAAATTTAATGTGAATTATTTAACTCAAAAAATATTTATAGAAAATAATAATTTTTAAATGTTAATTAAAATAAAATAAAAAATTGGAATAACTATTTACATTATTTGTAAAGTTTAAAGTTAACTGGTATTGAAAAAAAATCAATTCATTTACGAATGATAAAATTTTTTAGGATTGATTAAAATTTAGAATGCATATTTATAAAATATAAAAATTTAAAGGAGTTAAATACTCTTTATCCTTAATAAAAAAAAATCACAATAGCTAAGGCTTTTTGTCTTATAACCTAAGGGAGTTTAACATCAACCCATCCTTAATTTCCTTACAAAACACATTTATAAGGTGGGATAGCTTGTAAAGCTATACATATTTGTTTATAATTTTTTTAAAATCTTATATTTTTAAAAACAAAGAAAAACTAATTTTAAAAAATATTTTTTCAGATTAAAATGCAGCCGTTTTTTAATAAACAGTATGTATTGGACTTGACAAACTTGGGCTGGATTGTGTGCTATTGGGTTTGGGCCCTTAATTTTTGTTAGAAACAAAAACAATTTTGAATTTAATTTTATATATATACCATGATGCTCATTCTGCATCATTTTCTTCTAAATTCCAAAAAAAAAAGGGTGTTATGAGATGTAAGGAACCAATGTAGATTGAATTTTGTTTGGTGTATAAAGAGAAAGCCAACATTTTTTCTTATGAACAATCGCTTCTTGTCAGGACCCTTAATTTCTGTAGAGAAAGTGGAAGCCAGGTGAAGAAGTGAGAATGTAGAAATTTAGAAAGTGGAAGATAGGTGTGAGCAGCAGAGTGGATCGATCGGTTTTTTACGGTAGTATTTAATTGAAAATTTCAAATCTGGTGCGATTTTCTGCATGCACTTTCTTCCCCAACTTTCTGAAATCTCATTTTCTCCTCATTCTCTCTAACTTCTCTCTAAATTATCCTCCTTTTCTCTACAAATTCTCACGTTTTCCTTCATCTGATCATTCATCAGATTGTGTTTGAGATTGGCTGGTAGCAAGAGTTCTCTTTTCAACAATTAAGTGGTGGTTTGAGCTGGTAGGTCTTTCTATTTCTAAGAAAGTCTAGTTTCTGGTACATGCAAACCAAGTTTCTGTTTACATGTGTTTATCTTCTTCTTCTTGTTAAAGTTCTGATCACATTTTTGGTCTTGTGGTTGGTTTATTTTCCTCAACCAGTGAATCTTAGGTTATGAGATTTTTGGTGGTGAGCAAGTTCTTCACTGTGAGTGTTTCGTTCTGTTAAGAGGTAAGGGAAGCTATTTAATTTAATTGTTTGAGGGATGATTTTGTGTTTGTGTGAACTTGAATGATTTGATGATTTGGTTATGTGGTATGAAATGTGTGTTTATGAGTCTGGTGATCCTGTATAATTCTGCAGAAGTTCTGTAGAATTATGCAGAAAAGCTGAGTATTCGACCTTGACCGCTCGGTCATGGTCAGACACTAGGATTTATATGAGGTTATATTTCTTGGGTTTTATCTGAGTATGACCGCTCAATCTTAGTTGAGTGGTCAGTCTCCTAGTGGTAAGTGATTCTGTAATAATAGTTGGTATTATCAGGTTGAGTAGTCTTTTGTTAACGATCATTCTTATACTAAAGTTAGACTTTGTACTTGTACTAGGCTTATAATATGTTCGGTTATAATCGGATAGTAGTTTCTGCACATAATTCGGTCATACTATTTGAATGTTTGGTTTCCTTGAAATTGTTAGGGTTGATGAATAATATTTAGGATTAACCTTAAGTGTTCGGACTAAACGGTAAGTGTTTGTCTTATGTTATAGCGTTCAATTTCGTGTTAGTATTTTATTTAGTTCTAGTAGTCAGCTATTTCTCATCCTTGCTTAGTATGAAATACCGTTCGGTCTTGTTTTGTGGATAGTGAAATACAGTTCGGTCTTACACCAAAGGTTCAATAATTATAAGTGTTCAGTCTAAGTTTAAGTGTTCGATTTTCTTCTATGAATGAATATTTGATATTTTCACTATGTAACTTTGATTGTTTGAGATAATAGTATTGATCTAATGTGTATGGGGAATTTTATGGATATTCCAATAAGGTATGAGTTTCATGTAATGTGGAAGAGAATTTCAAGGAGGAATGTCTCACTGAAATGTGTATTGATGTGGTAAAGTATGAATATGGATAGTGAAATCCACGGAGTTCATCCTGATATTCTGATGATTATGAATTCTCAAGTAGAGATGGGTAATGCATTGTGTGAGAATGGCAGGAGGTCCTAGTCCATAGGTTCTTGGGTGAGTTATAGCGGACTAACTTCGGGTGGCAGCTGATGGTTTTCCAGTTACTACACCACCCGAGTGCATGAACGACCTCAACATACAATTCTGATGGTCAAGTCAGGTGTTTGGTTTATGCATGAAATATAATGCCCAGTTTGTATATGTCTATTTGTATTGGTTTTGATATGTTGTAGTGTTCGACCTTGTATTATTCGTACTTGTACTAAATGTATGTTTGTATGCTCAATTAAATTACATTAGCTTACCCTTATTTTCTGTTTGTCCATGTTTCCGTTCGGTTTTTCTCTTGCGATGATCACCTTTTGGGTGTGAGCAGAAGGGGAGGAGTGTACGTTGGAGCAGGAGTTGGACGGCGAGAATCCTGTTGTTTAGTTTATGACCGTTCGGTCATATTAGTGTTTATAGTTTTGGGTGAATCATTCGGTCACCACTATACTCTTGAATTAACCGATCGATCACGGGTATAATTTTGCACTAGTATAGGAAGCTTTTGTAAAGTTTTAAATTTTATGGTTATTTTGTAATAACTGTAAGGTTAACTTTATGGCCTATAACTCTTCTATTATATTCATATTATTAAATGATGACACTGTATATAGTTTATGCTATATTTTTGGAATGTTACATTTCTTATATTTAACGAATGTTTAGATGGATATTTTTTTATAAATAATTTTAAACGAAAGAAAAATATTTATTGTTTGGGAACGATCAACCAAATAAATGGTTAGCAAAAGTTTTTATATCCTGACGTTATATTCCACTAATATTTCTAATTACAAGAACATAGCTTAATAGCTTAATAGCTTAATATTTAAGGATAAAATTACAAGAACAAAATTATGTAATTGATATATTTTGTGTATCTTTCTAGGAATTTTATAAGAATAAAATTATAATGAAATTCCAAATATGAAAATAGACAATAATGTGATAATTAGTACTAATAATTATTATAAAAAAAACTTTAAATCGGAACATCATGTTCCAATTAAAGTTATTTTATATAAGATTCATAAATTAAACTTAAGATTATTGAGGATAGTTTTATGGTTAATAGATTATAAACCAAAAAATATGAAAAAAAAAATTTAAAATTGTATTTCCTTAAATTTTTATTTTAAACTTATATTTTAACTCAAAGAAATTTGTCAAAATTTTTCTTATTGTTTTTTTTCTTCTAGAAGCATTTATGACGCGGTTTCTCCAAACATGTATAAATAATGCTAAATAATGATTTATTTATTTTTCCCATTTTTTTTATATTTCTTATTTTATAACTGTGTTGTGTTATTCCACGAGGTTAAATATTTTTTTAAAATGAATTAGATTGATCAATTAGAAAAACATTATTATTTAATGTTGAAACTCCAAAATCCATGAACATGAGGGAATATTTGAATGAAGTAATAGATGATTAATATATTCATACACATTTCATTTCATTGGTACAAAGGCAAAAGTGATTCAACAATAGATGTGTGTTGTAACGATGAATTAGTTATTCGTTGCTCTCACCAACTAACTTCAAACCACACGCAATCTATGAACACACAAACCATAACAAGTAAAAACCTAGCTCTAGTTCTTATCTTTTTATGCCTAACTCTATATGTGCAAAACTTTATATATATCATATGAAGAATATAAAAAATTAATCTTAATTAATCCATATGAGTATTTTCATCCAAATGGGAATGGTTTGAGTAGAACTTTTATAAAAAAAAATTAAAATTTTGATAAACCATTAAAAATATTTTAAGAATGAGTCTAAATAAAAACAACAAATTAAGGATTACGACAGTTGGACTAAAATTACATAAAATTAATTGAAAGGAGTTTTTTATACCTAAAAGTGAAGTGTAACCATTGAAAATGCATATAAATATATAGTAATCATTTATACCACTTTTTCTCACGAATATTTGGAATGATTTCATTTAATGTTTGTTTGAATCTTTTGGTCTTAGGTTAGGGAACAAAAGAAAAATATTTTTACCATTTTCATAATATTGAACTTAGAGATTATTGGTGTAATAAAGAAATATAAAAAAAAATCTACAAAAGATAATCATACATGAAAAGTGTACAAAGAAAAAATCAAATAATTGATAATTTAGATTTGATTAGTTCTCACCAATTTTTATAAAATATAAATTTAATAGAATTTGTTTAATGAGTTACTTGTGTACATATAAACAGAATAATACTTTTTAATTATTTTTATGAAAAAAAAAGGGAATTTACTATCCGTTTCTCTTATATTTGTTACATTTAAATTTATTCTATTTGTAAATGATTTTTTACGTGAAAAGATTTAGTGATTTAAAGAGACATTTTTTTTTTCATTAATGAACAATTATATGATATATCATTCTGGATAAGAAGTCATATCTCATAAATTTTGCTAAGTTCAATAAAAGAATAAACAATATAACATTTCACGCTATCTTATCAATGATTTTTTTTATTAAAGAATACAATTTTACTTTACACATTTTCGTAAAAAAAATAAAATTTCATGATATAACTATACACACTCTCAGATTATTTTATGGTTTGATAAGTACCCAAGACAGTATGGGGAATATTTATCTTTAATTGATTAAAAGCATAATTAAAAATATTTTTTGTGTAAAAATGGTAGAATATGAAATTGAAAAGAATGAGAAATGTTTTTGATATAAATATAGATAAGTGGGTTTGTTGAAATGAATGAGAAAAAAAAGGGAGAAAAAGAAGGATGTAACGTAAGGAATTAGGTGTAGAGTTGAATGTTGTTGAAGGCTATAAGGAATGGCAACTGGCATGAAAGGTTCGTGGGCGTTGCCAACTTCTCAGCATGTGCATTAATATGTTGAATGACTTCTAAACCCTATCATTCCTATATATCCATAATTTTACAAGTTTTACGACAATTTCTTTTAGTTACAATGCACGTGCTTCAAACATACTTCTGAAATTTTGTGCTCTTTTGTATCAATATTTTGTTTTCTTTTTACTTAGAGATAACATGTAAACGGAATAGAGGGTGTAACACCCCTCTCAAAAACGTTACATATAATTGGATATAATAATCTGGATAGGTAATTATTCAATCAATGTATTTTAATATATATATTCAAAATTATAATTATTCTTTTCTTTCGGAGTTAGTTTTTGAATATGCACATCTATTCACTAATCTTTCATAATACTAATTCTTAAACATTACAAGGTAAAAGGTTTATTTTACAAATTTGATATGTCCATAAGATATTTTTATTTTAATATTTTTTATAATTCTTTTTTTATTTTTATTCAACCCTTTAACTATCTTTGTCTTTTAGTGTGTTGATTGATAATTAATGAAACACAGCAAAAACTCTAAAAGATATTTGAATAGAGTTTTCAAAATTTTTTAGTAAATATGTATTAAACACTTTAAATTTTTGAATTGTGTTTAGAAAAACACATATAAAGGAAAACAAATAAGACAAACTTATTTTTATATTGGTTGATTCTAACTGAGCTACTTATAGTTTTTCTTTAAGTACTCTTTAGAGGTTTCACTAATCTTTCAAAGATTACAACAAGTTTCAACACTCTTGGTTTACAACTATCCAATCTGGATATATTAGTTTACTCACTCCTAGTTCAACACTAATCTTCCTTATTATACCGTTCAGTTCAACTGAATTAAACAACTAAGTGTTTTTTTTTTATTTTTCTTTAGAATTTTACAAACACAATGAAAGTGTTTTAAAAAATGATCATTTACTTGTATTACATTTTAGAACATGCTTAAAATCATGTATATATTTTCTAAACTGAGGCATAAAAGATATTGTGAAGATTAGTCAAAGGGAGAGGTAGGGTCAGGTCTATAAATTTGTTATGGTCCTATGAACTTTAAAGTTTACTTTCTAGATATGATAGTTGTTTTCACACCAACAAATGGTATAATTCTAAGAAAAACATGATCACCAACAACGAATTTCAAAATTATTCTTCTCTAATCTACATATGATTTTTTTTATTTACTAACATAAGTCTTTAGTCTCGCTTGAATCATTATAACCTTGTTACTAGTATGTTGTAGTAAACTCAAGTCCAATCAACACACTTTTTTCATCTTGAAACCAATGCAAAAATGTATTACACTTTCTACATTATAATGTTTCACAAGGAATCATTGATTCATATAAATGATGATTTCTTAATTGTTATTATAGGTGAACTCCAAAAGTGGCAAAATTTATCCTAGTTGTCCAAATGATCCAAACTAGAAGTTCTCGATAAATCTTTTTAAACTTAGATCATTCTTTTTTATTGTCCATAAGTCTATGGATGGTAGGTTGAATTAAGTTGAAATCTAATTCCCAAAATTCTTGAAGCGTTTATGAGAATCTAGAAGTGAAACACAATTCTCTATTTGATACAATATTGGAAGGTATCTCATGCACTCTGACAACCTCACTACTTTAAATTTGTGTAATCTTTTGCATAGAAATCCTTATATTATTATAGGAAAGAAATGTACAATATTTGTCAACTAATCCATTATTTACCACACTCAATCATACTTTCTCATGGTGTGTGACAAATGGGTTGTAAAATCTTGTTGAATCAAGGACTTACCATTAGACTAAAAACTCTATAATTGATAATTAAAACACAACCTTTTTTAGTGACACTAACACTAAATTTGGTTTATGTATTTATAACTAGACCAAAAAGCTTTAATTAATAGTTAAAATGCAACTCTTTCTACTTAAAAATGTAATAGTCTAAAGTAACATAATTCGATTATAACTTGATATGTCTAACTTACATCATACGACATTTAATATCACCCGTAAAACATTCATTAATATATTATTGCACTTTCACACAAAAATACATGTTCTTAAGTCATTAATGTTCAATCTTAGACTTTTGACAAATCAAACAAACAACTACATACTTATTCACATCTTTCTTCATGTCTGTATGACTTCTTAAATTACTGATACAATTTAATTATAAAAGAATGTAAGTTGAATATATTATATCAATATCATCTAACTCTCAAAGACTAAAATAGCATTTCACTAAATTAAGATTTAAAAAATAAAATTTTTAATATGAGAACCAAAAGAATTAGTGTCCCCAATGTAAAGAACTAAAAATCTATTATAAAAGAAAAATATTAAACTATTTGTAAAATTCAAAAGAAAATTAAATACGACTTTACTATGAATAATAACATTACTTATAAAACTCTATTTTATAGGTTTGAAATTGAAACTCATACACGTTTAAAGTAGACCATTTTTTTCTCCGTAACTAAAAGAATGAAAAAAATAAAGGTTATACTTTATGATAGAAGATGATCACTCATATGGTTGATGTGAGAAAAACAAATTGCAGCGGGAGAACAATATTTTTGGGATTACTGGTGCATTAGTACCACAGATCTCGGAATTAATTCGTTCAAAACTTTACTTTTTACATTAAGATTTCACAAAAATATTAAAAATTATTTTAATCTATTTATCTTTTGATATTTTTTTCTTTCACCCGTGTGATTAGAAATGTTAAATGAGTCCATCCAAATAATTAGTTCACTTGAAAATATTTTGTTATTCTAATTTATTTTATATATTTAGTATAGTATAATTACAATTAAAATGTCATTGTTTATAGTTGTACAATCAAAGTGTTTATCTATTTTATCAAATATTATTAGAAAATAATAATTAAAAATTAAATAGATAACTTAACAAAAAAATTAATTAAATATTTAAAATATTTAAATATTATTAAATAATTTTTTAATATTTAAAAAGATGAAATTGTCAATCTATATAATTAAGAATAGTAAAAATTTAGAATAAAAAAATTATAAAAAATAATAAAAAGCTAATAAAGAGTTGGTGATAGTGAATCAGTATAAATCCCACTCGAACTCATTAAAGACACAGGTGTGAATCAAGTTTAATTTAACTTGTAATTAAAATAAATATATGTTTTTTCAATCTAATTCAACTCAAGCATGTGTGAGCTGAGTTATGCATTGAAATCCATTTTCACATTACTATTTGTCATTTATTAGTAAGCAATCACCCACCACTAATTCGGCAAGGTAATAAACTGACAATTTATATTTTCTAAGAACAAGATTCTATTTTTATTTTAAATTTTATGCACTATTTTTTATTTATTAATAGGATAACATTATAAAATTTATAATAAATAATATGTTGGTAGGCTTTTGGTACGATAACCATGCCTTTGGTGCGAATATTTTCGTAGGTTTGAAATTTGAAAATAAAATAAAAATTGTAGAGCAGCGAAGTTATCTATGTTAAATACTTGTATTTCATTGGAGTAAAAGTATGAAGCCTAAGGAGATACCTCAACATACCAAGCAAAGATAATGACAAAGAAACATTAGTTTGCATATAAGAAATTACATTTCATCAATTAATAAAAACATATTACAATTTTGCTACAGAAGTGTCATACGGAAGAGACACCATCTAGTTTTTCTATAAGTTGCTCAAACCAAAACTTCAAATGTTCAAAAACAACATAGGAAACAGTAGATACAGAAGCATGAGTCTTCTCTGTGGAAAGCTTCTTTCTCAATGGCTTATAGTCATTCTCATGTTTCAATATGTTTCTGCACTGATCCTACCCAACAATGAAACTGTGCCAGCAGTCATTGTCTTTGGGGACTCCATAGTAGATACCGGAAACAACAACTATATCTCCACTCTTGTCAAATGCAATTTCCCACCATATGGAAGAGATTTTGCCGAAGGAAATCATCCATCTGGGAGGTTCAGCAATGGCTTAGTCCCATCAGATATTATTGGTACAAATTTTTATGCTCTTAAAACATTATCTTGTACAGTTACAGAGAATGAACTCTTCAATTTCTTAACAACTTTCTTTCATTTTCAGCTGCAAAATTTGGAGTCAAGAAGTTCTTACCTCCTTATCTCGATCCAACTTTGCAGCTTCAAGATCTCCTCACTGGTGTAAGCTTTGCCTCAGGTGGGGCCGGATATGATCCTCTAACAGCCGAATTAGTGGTACATAACCATATATGCAACTTGTTCATGTTATGTTAAAGCTAATTTACTTTGGCACATCTTAAAGCTAACTTGTCTATTTTCTCCATCACAAGTCTGTGATGTCATTGTCAGATCAATTAATCATGTTCAAGGAGTATATAGACAAGATTAAAGATGCAGTTGGAGGAAACAGAACCACACAAATAGTGTCTAAGAGCGTATACATAGTGTGCATAGGAAGTGATGACATTGCCAATACTTACACTCAATCACCATTTAGGCGTGCTGAGTATGATATTCCTTCATACACTGATCTAATGGCCTCTGAAGCTTCAAAGTTCTTTGAGGTATGTTTTGGAAAAATAGATATGTAAAAGATAAACAAAAACTGTCATATAACCATGCATTTACTACGTTATAGACTCATTATATAATGGTTCATTTTTGAAGCATAAGCCATGTTACTGCCATATATAACAATCAAATCTATTCAAAACAGTATGCTAATAGTATACACAAATGCTCTACCGTACATCTTTTAAACTTTTTTGTTTTATTTATCTTTCTTATGCAGACACTTTATGGAATGGGAGCTAGAAGGATCGGAGTGTTTGGTATACCAGCTATAGGGTGTGTGCCTTCACAAAGAACAATGGCTGGAGGCTTAGATAGAGCATGTGTAGAATCTTCTAATGAAGCGGCAATGCTCTTCAATTCGAAGCTTTCTTCTCAAATGGATGCACTTGGAAAGAAGTTACCAGACGCTAGACTTGTTTACCTTGATTCTTACAATGGATTGCTAAAAATGATTAGAGATCCTGCTAAATATGGTAATCAACCATCAATCACATCTGTTATTTATCATTACATTGTTACAGTCCATTAATAATTTCAGTTTAACTCAACAGGTAACATTATATTTGTGAAACAACAGCGTGTATGAAATCATGTGACTGTTTTTGTTTTTTATGGTTGTGGTGAAGGTTTCGAAGTGACAGAGAAAGGATGCTGCGGCACAGGGAATATAGAAGTGAGCATTTTGTGCAACCGCTACATCGTAAACACATGCTCTAACTCTTCTGACTACATATTTTGGGACAGCTATCATCCAACAGAGCAGGCTTACTATGTTCTTAGTACTATAACACTTGATGAAAAAGTTAAGCAGTTCTTTTAAGGATCTACTTGGTGTAGCTTTTTTATCTATGAATTTAATTTGTCTGGTTTTATGCCTAATATGTTGTAAGAGATTGTAAGGAATGTTATGCATAAGTGTGATCATGAACGTGATTTCAAAATATTGGTAGGATTGATATGTATGGTTGCCTTGTTATGAAAGTATATTGAACTATTACTTTTATCTGTTTCTTCTACCTATTATTATTCCTGTTTGATTGGTTACTGGTTTAACATTTTTATGCATGCTGAATTGGGAAGCTGTTGAAAAAAAAATCTTTTTACTAATGAAGATAAGGTAAGGATTAACAGCATAAACAATGAAGATGCACAGTTTGGCTCTCTTACTGACAAAAACAGAGCCTTAGATTGAGCATAATTCCTGGTCTGCTTAGATGATGCTGAATCTATATTTGATTTTGTAGCTAATAGGTGTGTGTTGGGTAAACATGGTGTCAGGAGTTAGAAATGCCGCAGAAAAGGAAGTGGAAGATATCATTGTTGAAACATCAAATTGATTAAGATTCTCATGCTACTAATCGTGTACTCAAAAAAAAGCTGCTAGTTGATGTGTCTAGGACACTTTTTGTTGTGCGGGTTTAATATACATCTCCACGTTAGTAAATTATTGTCCACTTTGCGTTAAGCCCTCAGTGATTTCCTTTTGGTATCACTCCTAAAAGTTTTATGTGTATATAAACCCATGTGTATTTCATATTTTATCTTATTTGAAACTTTTTTTTGTAACCAACGCTTTTCTCCCCCGGAATGTTATACCATAGTCTGATTCATTGGACTACAGTGATTTTTCAAACTTGCATATTTATTTGCTAACGAAAAAATAACACTATTCATATAATACCGTCATAAAATAAGGTAAGTTAAGGTAAACAAATAATAACTAAATGCAAACTACTTTGCATCAAAATTTAATATTTTATACACTTAGAGTAACTTAGGTCATGTTAGACATTATTATAACTTTGACATCTCAGTCATATTCACATCTCAAAATTTATTAATTATTTGTCATTACATCAATATTTATTAAAAATAAAATAATACAAAGTATGAGAGAGTACACCAAACCCATGATAAGTTATACTTCTCGAAAGACAAGCAAATTATATCTATTATAAAAAAAAATACATGAAAAAATATTAAATCACTTATTTTGTTGTCGGTAAACCAAAACTAAGTTTTCTAACTTATCGACACAATAATTTTCTTCACAAAAAAATATAAAAAACGTTGAACTGCATATGTGTACAAAAATGTAAGTATGGACGTCATTTCTCTCTAATACTCTAGAAAACTACTTGTTAATCCAAAAAATTATGATAGACCAAAGAAGAATCAATTTTCAACCAAAGCCTTTGAAAGTATTCCTTTCAAGCATGTTCCAAATCATAAATAACTCATATAAAACTCAACATAAATAAAAATATGTACAGTTGAAAAATTACCCACATATTTACTCCAACTTCCTCTACAAATATCATCTCATAAAGCCAAACTAGGACCATTCCAAGCTACATCATCAATATCAACACCAATTAGCAAATGAATTACGTCCATAAATGAAATCTTCTTACTCTCCCTAATTTGAATATTAAAAAATTTCAACATAGACAATATTATTTATATTCTTCTTAGATTTATTTCTAATCATATGCACTAACTCCTTAATTTAAAAAGTAGTAAAAGAAAATGCAATTGGATTCTGAAATCTACTATGATTTCTCATCCTCCAAATAATCCAAATAGCTGCAATAATCACCACTTTAACTAAAGGACTACAAGGAAACTTTGTAAACTGAATAAACAAATCAAAAAAAGAACTCTAACTCCTGAGAAATGTTCTTTAACCATTCGCACAAGCGTATAACAATAGAATAATGAAAGAGAAAATGAGATAAAAACTCAACATTATTACCACACAAAGAACACATAGAGCATAAACTCACTCTTTTTTTTTCTTGAACCTCCAAATCAATAGGTAAATAACCATACAACAATTTCCAAATAACTAACTAAAGTTTTAGTGGGTGACATCTCATCCAACCAAATTAGTTCACCCAATCCACATGTTTAATACCATCATAAGAGTAAAACTTTTTGTAACTTTTTTTTATAAAACACATCAACATCGTCCAAGATCCAATTAGACACATCCTCATCTTCATTAATCATCAAAGAAGAAAAATCGAATAAACTGATAAGAGAAGAAAAGTTTCCATAAGTACTTGCCCAAACCGAACTAACAACAAACTATAACCTTACTTTATCACAATAAGAAATTTTGTGATAACTTAGGATTAACTTTATCTTATCTATTTTGTTGGCTATTATCCTAATAATACTCAAGTTACTATAGTTTAGTAATATTAATTAAATTGTGTCAACGATAACTTATCAACATGCATAAATAAGTCAGCCACAACCTAGACAAAGGGCCAATTTCATCCTATGAGTTCATTCATTATGCATTTCGAACTTCCTAGTTTGAGGGGCTTGCTTACATACCTAGCTTGACTTAATTACTTCTTTAATCTCGATAATTTGACTCATAATAAGGTTTTTCTTTTTTCTTTATTACCAGTCATTGTGATTATTATTTATTTGAAGTTTATTGGTCATTATTTCTTATGGTGCGAACTTTCGAGCTTGGGAGCTAGCATACATACCCAGCTCATCACAGAACTTAATTACATCATTAATCTTGGTAATTTGACTCACAATGAGGTTTTTTTTCTTTTATTACCAATCATTGTGACTATTATTTGTTAAGTTTATTGGTCATTATTTTCTATGGATGTGATACAGCAGTCATATAGATTCATAAATCCTATAAAAGAGGTATTCTATGAAGTATGTGCTCACTCCAAAAAAACTAACTGATACTCTCTTATAAACATTCACAGATTCCAAACATTTTTGCTAAGTTGAGTATCGAAAAGTCTTTTACATAAATATCTCCCTCTCCAAATCATCAAGGCCTACATAACACTCTCTTGAATCTTGTCACATATCTTGAAGATAAAGTCAGATCCTAACAACTCTCAATCTCCCAATATTTATATGAGAAATGATGTAAGGTTTATAAAAAAAGAATTCAAGATAACTTAGAAAAAATTATAATAAAAGAATCCTAAAGAAATGAAAAATTTATGAAAAATATAATAAAATAACTTCAATTAATATCCATTCTCAAATGTCATCTCACTTATTAATCATATCCAGTAATAATTTTATAAAGTTAATGACTAATCTATTAGAAATATTTGATTTTTAATTTTAGTGAAATACATTTTCTGTCTAGGGAGGGTTTCAACTTTAATCAGTTTTATTTCATGCCAAACCTGAAGCGGGGAAGGGTGTCAGCTTAAAGAGAGCATCTAAGATTAATTTCAAGATAGAGATCAAAGTCTAACCAGTGCTTTGTACCAGTATTATGGTATATAAAAATTATTTATACATTTGAATATCTAGTTATCTGTGTATGTATGTCTTTTTGTTGTGCTGTTTCATCTATTTGTTTTATTTTCCTGTGCAAAAGCTGGAGTCCAACCACCATGTATGCATGCGTATGCATAATTGCTGTTGGTTTCTTATCAAAGGGAAAAGTAACTAGTCATGCCTATTACCAGGCACTTTTAAGGAAGCACACTACATGTATGAACAAAGTTTCGTGAGAAACTTGAAGACTAAATCTCGTAATGCTTGAGTAACTCAGTTGCCTTGCTTAAATACCTAACACCAACAGATGCTATGGACTTCCAATCAACAAAATATGCCAAACATGAAAATCAATACTATAAATTTATTATATGGATCAAAATCTTAGAAGCAGAAGTGTGAGATTCTAGTCACATGATGATGAACCTTTCCACCCTTAAATCTCTTAATGTACGTCTTTTTGTTGTGATGTTTTACATGTTTGATGTAACAGCCAAATCACAAACAAATTACAGCAAGTTTGCAATTCCTGCTGTCATAGCTTTTGGTGATTCAATCTTGGATACTGGGAACAACGATTATATTGAAACCATAATGAAAGCAGATTTCAGACCATATGGGAGGGATTTCTTCGGAGGAAAACCCACAGGAAGGTTTAGCAATGGCAGGATCCCTTCAGACTTTTTAGGTACTTCTAACTAATGCTTTATAAAAGTGGTTTTATCTAATAAAAGAAAAATGTTATTTGTTCAACAAATCATACCAGCTAAATGTCAACTGAGAAAGAAATACTGCATGAATAACAAAAGTCCAATTTGATTTGGTCACCATATAACACTGTCATGTATGCTTAGAAATTGGCTTATAATTTCAGCTGAAAAGTTTGGAATAAAGGACACTCTGCCACCCTATCTTGATCCAACTCTGGAGACTGAAGACCTCTTAACTGGGGTATCTTTTGCCTCTGCTGGCTCTGGATATGATCCTCTAACACCAGAACTAGCAGTAATCATCACTCTGCTCAGCCACCATAATCTATTTTCTAATCTCAACATTTCAGTTTTGTTTTTCCTACAACAGCGTAACAGTTTTTTTCATTTGTGTTATATATCAGGCAGTGTTATCAGTAGAGGATCAACTGAATATGTTCAAAGATTACATAGGAAAACTGAAGGCCTATGCAGGGAAAGAAAGGACAGCTTTCATTCTAGCAGAAAGCGTATTTTTTATCAGTATGGGAAGCAATGACGTTTCAGTAACATATTTCATGTCACCATATCGGAGAAATGAGTATAATGTTGAAGAGTACACAAGTATGCTAGTCAATATATGTTCAAATTTTCTTCAGGTGTGCTTTTGATGTGAATAATATTTAAATTCAAGGCTAGGAACATGTATATTGACAATAATAACAACATATCATGATGGTATTAGAAAATTTCACAATTTGATGAAAATGTCATGAAATTTAATGGAAGGAACTGTATAAATATGGAGCAAGAAAGATTGGAGTACTGAGCCTATCTCCAATAGGATGTGTGCCACTGCAAAGAACATTAGGGGGAGGTGGAGAAAGGAATTGCGTAGAATCATTAAACCAAGCAGCCATGGTCTTCAACTCCAAGCTTTCTTCTTCAATAGAGGCTCTCAACAAAAGTCTTCCAAAAGCTAGGCTTGTTTACCTTGACAACTATAGTGAACTCAATGAAATTATCCAACACTACGACAAATTTGGTAAATTTCTTCATCTATGTTTAGCCTTGTACTCTTTATATGCCATGCCACCTTAGCCAAATTTAATGATATGCACTGCTTATACGGGTTCCATTTTCTGTATGAATAAACAGTCTGGTCTAAGCATTACACGGTATTCAGTCACAAACTAGTGAGTGTTCAGTCAAAAACTAGTGTATACTGAATTTTTTATTATTGTAATAATTAATTTAAAAATCATACAGTCAATGTTTTTTTATTATTTGATAGAGAAACATATTTTCCAAGTGTATGAAAATCTCTAAATATATTATGTGAGAATGATACGGTTGATTTCTGATGAAAATGTTTGTTTGGAGGAAGCAAATTGGCACATGAATTGATTGACTCTTATGGAACAGGATTTGAAGTGGGGGATACTGCATGCTGTGGCGTTGGAAATATTGAAGCAGGCATTCTGTGTAATTCTTTCTCCTTAAAAGTATGTGAAAATGCTACAAAATATGTATTCTGGGACAGTATTCACCCCACAGAGCGAACTTACAGTATGCTTGTCACAAGTACCATGGCAAAGAATGTTCACAAGTTTGTTTGAAAATACTTTTCCTTTTGAGCTTAATACACTGATGCAGTTAATGGATTATATATGTTGTAAAATGAGGCTCAACTATGAAAACATACTCTAGAGTTAACTTATATATGTTTTATGCTTTATTCCGAACAAAGCTACAAAACCGTAGCTCAACTATCATGAAGGCTATGGTGTGTCTTATGATTTTAGAAAAAGACAAAAGCATAATGCAATACAACGAATAGTGAAGAAAAAAATAGGTATTCATTGAAGGAAAATGGTAAGAATAGACCTTTCCATCTTTCTACATCTATTTGACACTTAATTAAATATTAATATTTTAATTCTTCTACATGATTCATCTCTAAAATGTCGTGTTTGTTTATCATGACTTTGGATTGAAAATGATTGTGTACACCAATCTTGTACCATCACATTTTGGGTGAGTTGACTCTGGAAAAAGGAAAGTCCATGTACCAGAAAATTAGAGAACATAATTAAGTTCTAAAGAGTTTCTTTTTTTTTTTATATATATTAAAGAGGGGTCAGTTTGTCTGCCTTGCCTTCATTTTTTAGGTAAAAATTCATCTTCGTCTCATACTAAATATATATCATCATTTAACGGATTCTTATCCAATAAAAAAAATGTGTTATCAAAATTATGATGATAGATAATATATTTTAATAATATAATGGAAATTTGTGAAATTAAATAACACCAATAAAAGTTAAGAGAATGAAAAATAATATGAAAAAAGAGTTTTTTAAATGAAACCAAATTAAGAGGAAGAGATATAATAATAAGTTTTCTAAATTATGAGGACAGAAATAAGAAAAGATACTTACGGAAACAAAGAATTTCTATTAAAATAGATATTGATATATTTGTACTATTTAGGAAATTGATGTGAAATACAAAATATAAGAATTAGAAGCGGAAAAATCAGGTGTTTTGAAATATTAAAATAAAGAACTTATAACAATGGACAGAAGGAAGAAAAAGGAATTTAAATTAAATCGAATTATTTTTTTCTTCAACTTATTTAGTCTTTAGTTTGAATTATGGGTTTTAGATAGGATCAATTCTTAAGCTTATGAATCGGTGCATCTTAAAAAAATTATTATTATATTTAAAAAAATTGTTTTTTTCTGAAATATATACCTCATGAATTTCAATTAACATGGAGGATTATGTGAAACAAAATTTCAGAACAATTAGTTATAAAAAAAATTTGTTGTAAATAATGTTTTGGATATCATTTGAGAAGTAACCGAAACATTCTTTCTAAACTATGGAAAACTACCAACAAAATATAGAAAATTGTGGTTTAGAGTAATAGTAAAAAGTATGGTTAGTGGTAAATAAAGTATGTGGCTGGGACCTAAATCTTTCTAGTATGTTGATTTTGTCTTTTTCAGCAACGACCACAGCACCGATTTCTTGATTTGACTCAGAGCACTACAAACACACCACGCATAGATTTTGTAGGATGGTTTTAGGTTTTACAGATAAAAGCATATTTAATAAACACGATAATTGATGAAAATAAATTCAGTTCCACCACCACAATTTCCTCTTTAATCTTCCTTCAACCCACTCTCTCCCTCAGGGACTGCCATTAAACTTAATTGGGATAAATACTCATTTTGATATTGATTGAAATAACAGCAAATTTTTATTTAATCTTAATAATTCATTGTCACATTATTTTTTATGTATTAGTGTTTGCTTCTCGACACGTGTATTGAATCCTTTAGTTAATATAAAATGATAAATGTATTGAATTCTTCAAATAATATAAAATTGTAAGTTTAAGAATGGCTTTTCAATAAATTCGCGTGATATTAAATAATTATATCATTAATAAATTATCTAGACTACAAGAATATTTATATGTGCAAAAAGATAACTTAACAAATAAATAAAATGTGATTTTGATAATTGGAGACATTTGGAAGAGGAAAAATGTTAGAAATGGAATGGAAGGGCATTGTTAAGGATATAATTCATCGGTTTCATTCACTATTGTGTGTAAAGAGAATCATCTCATCTCCATCAAACCCTAAAGTCAACCCACTAAAACACTTAAACCATAATCTTTTAGGTGGAAGAGTCTAGGTTTATTGAGTAAGAACCAAATCCTTAAACACTTAACCAGTTAACCCGCATTAAGATCTAGGGTTTAAGACAACTAATAACTCAAGTTTCATTTCTAGATATAATCTCTATTAGATTTCTTGTTTCAAGTTTAGGATTCATTATATTCTTCCAAAAACCTAACGAATCTACAAATCAAGTTATTCACGTCCTCGTTTCAAACAAACATAAGAGTAGAAACAAAAAATTAGCATAAATGGAAGAAGTACGTATATAATCAAAGCATTTACAAAGTACATGAGAGTTCACTGACTACACATGTCCCTAACCATATGAGTTTGACTCTCATTTTTATGAAGAACCTCAAATTTATAAAATGAAAAATGAAAGAAGAATGAGACATATACGATAGAAAGTCTTCTTAATATCAAAATATATATAAAAAGAAGGGATCAGAGTTATAATTTAAGAAATGTAGCTCAAAATAGGAGTATTTTAAAAAAAGATAAAAGTGAATATTTAAACAAATTCTATAAAAGAGTTTATTTTGTCACTAAAATTATCAAAATTAATTAATCTAAAAAGCCATCCCATAAAATTTTACCTGAAATAATTATCAAAATTTTCATTCAGTTAAACTAAATTGTCATTCAAATCTTATTAACTTAGTTTTGGTATATGTAAAACGGTACCGGTGTAGTCACTTAGTTTTTTATGCAATTTAAATGTTGGTATACTCTTAGTGTATTTTAAATTTGATTAACTAGATTAAGATTGAACCAAGCAAGGAATTTCATACATTATATAAAATAAAAATGATGAAAAAGACATTTAATCATTTAGCTGAGTATAACAGAATCAATGCATTGGATATACTTATACGAATCTTAAAACTCAGGAGTTAAAGAACGACAGCCGAAGCACTGCTGTGGCACATCCCAATTAAAATAATTTAGTTTGAACGATTGAGTCTGAGTTATGTCGAACAATTTAACCAGTACTTTTACGCAACCATGAAAACCTCACGTCAGCAAAATCAGTCATTTCTGTATCATTTCATTCCCAGACGTTCCACCCACCCGATTAGGCATTTAACTACAGAAAAAGTAATTTAATAAATTTCCATGAAAAGCATGATAACATACGCGCACCATCCTGCCACTCTATCATAATATTGAAGCTAAAAGAAGCAACAAGCACTTTGACAAAACTACTTGTCAATAGATTCCAACAAATTCATTGCAATCAAGCAACGATGAAGGTAATGGGGCACTACCTTTGACACTACTAATATGAAAGATCCTTCAATTGTTTCAGCATACAAACCATATACAAGTAATGATTATAATAATATTATTACTTACCACAACCATCGCTAACCCCCCGCATCTATTTAGACATATATGAAATATCCACACCACCTAGACTGCCACAAGACAGACTACAAAATTGCATTTTAACTATTCTAAAATTCACTTGAGAGTAGAGACCGAAAGAGAATATACACAGCAGAGAACATGAGTATGAGGCGGTGAGCAAAAAGAAATCCAAGACACAGTTGGCATCAGCGAAGTTTATTCTGAGCAACTGCCTGGCAAAGTTCATCTTCATAGAAGAGAACTCTATTAGAAGCCAAAGATTTGTATAGGGGCCTTGGTATAACTGATGGCATCATGCAACGCGAAGGAAAAGCTGACTCTGGGAAAAGAACAGCTGCAACCTGCCGCATCTCAGAAACTTTTAGGCGAGAAGGAGGTCGAGGCCCATGTCTCGGTGCTTTAGGCGTGTGTGGACTTGGAACTCTCACTCCCTTCCCATCACCCTTGCTGCAAAAAATCAATTAGAGTGAGATGAAAACTTGCTTATGAAACTGTATGATAAAGACATGAATATAAAACTGCAGAAAATTATTTTGTCAGAAACACCTACGACAAAAAAGGCCAATGCTCAGTAGGACGAGGAGTCATTGTGCTTAACATTTCTTGCCGAGAGCGATCTGGAGTAGTATAATTGAAGTAAAATTGCCTTGCAATCATAACCTAACAGCATTAGAAAAAGTTAGCAATTACAGAAGAAGCCAATGTACTTCAGCTAAATCATAAACAAGCATTTAAAGGAATAAATACAGAGACACGACTTACAGCTTTCCTAATTCTCTGAGAAACATGGAACACAGCTCTCAGTTGGTCATGGTGCAGGAGACACAGTATTTTAACCTCGAATTTGTCAAAGATAAGGGGTCAACATAACAGAAAAAGAAAAATAGTATGCAGTCTACCAATTAATTCTTCCTCATACAAGCTTCAACATTCAAACAAGTCAGAACAAATCACCGAAACCCACAGATACAAATACATAAAATACTGACGAGACCTAAAATTCAACATCAAAAGCAACAAAAATATGACTCAACAACCGAATGCAATCATTAACAAACCAAAGTAGAGAGTCTGCAATCATGGCCCAATAACCTCGGTTTTCAACAACATTATTCCAATTAACTTGATAAAAAAGATAATGATCTCTCTTTTCTATCCCACGCACCATTTCTCTGATTGATCTTACAAGCACACACATTAATTCGGCATGACAGAAGAAACAAAAATTCCCAAATTAGAGAAAATTTAATAAATTAGCAACTCTAGATACAAATCCATAAAAACAGTGGCAAGACATGACTAATAAAGAAAACAACAAAAATAACCCAAAACAAAAGTACAAGAAACGCATGCAAAACATTAAAATCCCAAGGCAGAATCGGAAAGTTGAGACACAACTACAGGTTAAACAAATAGGAACACAAGCATATCCTAACACATCCTTCAAATTCAAGGAAACCCAACCATCAACAAGCAACACAACACCAATCAAGAAAACAGAGTAGTATCCATGCTCATGACCCATCAACACTGGTGTTTAACCAACGGAGAACCTCAGCCTTCAAATAACATAATCACTATTCTAATTAAATCCTAAAAAAAACAAATAAAAACGTTATTTTCTTCCCGGAAAACCAGCTCGCATCAATTTCCCTCAAATCAAACCCTCAAGTACACCAACAAACACAAGTCAAACAAACACTCCAGTTTTAGAAAACTGATTAAATTAACAACTCCAGAAAATTGAATCCAGTGAAAGATACCAGCAATTCCATGGGGAGAGACTCGAGCTTGGATTCAGAAAGCGAATCGTCGAGGCGAGGGGTTTTGGGGGTTCCGACGAAACCAGCACCGTGGCTAGCCAAATTCACAGGAGACAACATGACAGGACTCTTGTCGAAAACCCTGGCATTCTCTTCATGCCCCTTTGCTCTCTTCCTGGCATGCAACACCGCCACCCTCTTCTTGCCTAGATCGGTGCAGCAACACTTTCCCGCAGCAGAAGCCGAACCCGAAGGCTTGGAGCAGCGAAGCTGAGCGAGAGTCCCCGGCCTCAAGTACTTGTTCCCGGAGCTCCGTGACTGCCTCCTTCCCTTAACCCTCCGAGTCTTCTCCTTCGGCGACACCTTACCCATTCTCTCGTTCCCCACACTCAACCCAGCCTGAAAAAAAAATAAAATAAAATTGAAAAACAAAGATCAAGAAGAAGAAGAAGAAGAAGAAGAAGAGAGAAAGAGAAAGGTTGGTACATGGTGGTGAGGTGGAAGGTGAAAATAGAAGGCGGAACAGAGAGGGAAAGAAAGAAATGGGGCCGCTAGGGTTTTTATTCTACTTTGTTTGAATTTGGTCACTCATTAAGGTGCCCGCCAAATTTCAATGAACTGTTTTTGTTCCACAGAATCACACCCTGGGCCTCCTGCACTCGATCTACTTTTCCTCACGTGGCATCTTCTCCTTCGTCCTTTTTGGTATCCTAGGCCACCTGGGTCCCACCACAATCTTTCATCCACTCATTCCCGGGCCTCATGCCTGCCGTGGATTTCGATCAATTTCTTAGGTTGAAATTCGCACGTAAATTTCTTTTCTTTTTTTTTTCCTTCATCTCTATTCTCTTGTTAGGATTCTTCTAAATCTAAAAAAGAATTCGGAGGTCTTTCAGATATTCTTATATAAAATAATAATAATAATTTTTTTATAATAGAAAGAAAGATTGGGTATATTTTTAAGGTAATTTTAAAGTATGTTCTGTTATTGAGAGTAAATATGATATTTGGGAGGAGAAAAGGAAGAAATAAATAATAGATGGTAGAATGACTGGTTTACCCTGACTTTGTTGCTGTACCCTGAAAAGGTGGCAACCCTCGTGTCATAAGTGATGATAGGGATTTAATGCGCAAAAATACGGATTCACCCCTTTATTAATTCAGCACTCGCACGTGAGTTCCGCGCTTTGTAAAACTACCCAAGAGAACAGACAAAGACGGCATCTACAGTTGTTAGATAACAAATGTACTTTCAAATTTGTTACTTCATGATTTTCCAAATAAAATGTTATTATAATAAATAAAGCTCATTACTGGTTAGAAAATACTACTGTCAATCTCTCCTCAACAAACAAGACATTATCCGTTATTATATGGTTGATTATTTTGGCTTATTTTAAAAAGTAACAATAACTTTATTCTGTGAAAGTAAATGATGTAGATCTACTCACAAATATTATTTTTAATTTACATATTAAGGAATTTTATATATATAGCAATAAAGATGTAGAACTCACAAATAACATATCAAGTGCGATTTATTTGTTTCAAAAACTTAAAACAGACCTGCCAAATTGATAAATTGAGAAATAATAAAATGGATAAATACGAATTTTAATGGAAAAATGTTTTTAATAAATAACATCATTTATATACTTCTATTGTATTTTCTACCGGTGCCTCTCAAATCACATGTAGTTTAAGATTTATAAACATAGATTGGAATGAATATGTATCTTTGGTACAATTTTATTATTAAAATAGTTTCGCATTTTCAATAAATACATAAAATAAAAGATTTATATAAATGTAATTGTTTTTATAAGGTTTAAAATAGTATTACATTATTTAGGAATCAGACTTAAAATAGTTTAAATATTTTTTTACCGTGTTTTTAAAAGAGAAAATTGAGATAGACAACGTCTCAAATATACAGTGATTGATCCTAACTATGTTACTTGACAGATTTGAGATCATAAACATTAACGTCTATCGTAGGACCGATGAAGAAATTATTAATCTCTTAAACTCTTTATTAGAGATAATTAGTTATTCTTCTTAAACTTCGATTGAAGATTTATATTCCTATCAAATCTATTAGTCTTACATCATTTATAAATCGTGATGTAAGATATTTTAAATAATCATTTCACCATTCAATACATCTTTTAAAAAGATAAAACCATTTAAAACAATCCTATAAAACAAACAATCTTTTATTTTTGATATATTTGACGGATTTGAGATTAAAAAAAGTGGTTGAAACATATGTGAAGACAAATTAAGAAAAATAAATAATTAATATTGCGTTAGGATAAAAGTGTATATAATTAAATAAAGAATAATGTTGTATTTTAATGTAATTTTATGATTTAAATATATTAAGAAAAATAAATAATTAATATTGCGTTAGGATAAAAGTGTATATAATTAAATAAAGAATAATGTTGTATTTTAATGTAATTTTATGATTTAAATATATTTTTAGTTTTAAATATCTTGACTTTCGGTCCTTAAATGATTTACAGAATTTTTAGTTTTAAATAGTTAGTATAGGTTGTCTTTGTTGGATCATTGCGGTGATAGAGGGGTCCTGATCTCTCAATATGATATAATTTAAAACATTTTTTATAAATTTAATATATTTATATATTTGTCTTTATAATGGTTACTTTGTAAATTGACTAAAAAATATTTGTAGGTTTCTGTTTTGGCTTCTGTTGACAGTAATTCATAGTTTTTATGAGATGAAGTTTTATAAAATTAGCTAAAATTTGTGGAGAAGCAAAAATAAGGATTTTTGAAAATATTGTTTTGGTAGTGGTGTAGGTGGATGTCTCTGACAAGTACTTGGATGACGAGAAAGTAACAGAGCATAGGATCCCAGGTTTTGGTTTGGCAATGAACTCAATTATTTGGTTGAATGTTGACTGTGTAGGTCCTCACTTTACAACTATCATTATTCATCATGATGTTTTATAAAGAAATTCACCATTTTTACTAATCATATACACGTTCGTAAATGTTGTTCAAAAATAACAAGAAAAAGAAATCAACCATTCTTACACGTCACTCCACATTCATGTCTAATGTTTCTCTATTCTACTTGTATTAATTTTAAATCTTTTATTCTTCCCATGTTTTTTTCGGTCAAAAACATCTAAATTTATACTCATTAATTTATTTAACACCCATGAAACATGCAAATAACCAATAAAAACAATAATTATTGGTAAACAAATGGTTTATTGTTGGCAAATGATAAACAGGATAAAAGCCAAGTTTGTTATATTTATGTAGGTGTTACTAACGAGTGCCCTTAAAAGCACTGAATCAGGAATTAATGGAAAACTGTTGTTAAAAATATATAAAAATATAAACAAAGCACTATTCGGGTACAATGTTTTACAAAAGTTTATTTAAACCAACAGTTTAAAAAAAAAATCACAGATAGATAAATTATGTCGAGGTCATACGATTTTATTGTAAAATCGTGTTAAAGTTACATAATTTTAGTTCAAAATATTTTTAAGTAAAATTGTAACAGTTTGATACTATTTATATCAAAATTAAATTAAAGTTATGTCATATATTAATTAGCATTTTTAAAATGCATTGAATTAAAGTTATATATTAAAGTTATATCGTATTAACACAATTTCAACTTTAAAATATTTTGTATTAAAGTTATTTCATTATCACGAGCTTTTTCACAATAAAATTGTATTAAATTAACACGATTTATCTTATTTTGTAATTGTCAGAACCATTAAAAACACACTAAAAACTTCATTTGAGTGGAAGACAAATGTCGAGCAAGGAGAGCTGAAAATCAGAAAGTGGAAGACAGGTGTGAGCAGTCGAGTGGCCGTTCGATTTTGGAGGGTAGAAGTAAAACTTAGTTTTTCAAAATTCACGCCACTCTCTGCATGCAACCATTTTCTTCAATCTTCTGAAACTCTATTTTTCTCACTCTTTTCTTCTTCCGATCATCAAACAGACCACAAATCATTTATAATAACATGCAACAAATCATTTATAAAACATGCATAATTACATTGATACACTTAACAAACATCATATAATAATCATGTCAGACATCCTCATCCCATCATACAATAATCACACCATAAACACTCATTCCATCATACCACGATCTCCAATAAACACTCATCCCATCATACCACAATCCCCAATAGACACTCATCCGGATGATAAGTTTATGACTCTACTTCTCCTTACAAATACACTTCCAAGATACTCTATATCATCCACAAAGTTAGTCCTTAACACTATGTCCAAAACTGGCACATAGACCAGGACCTTCTGCCCCTCTCACCACATAACTCATCCTTCTCTACTTGAGGTCGGATGATTATTAGAGTGTCAGGATAACCTCCAACAACAGGACCCTCAACATCAACATATACACTAATACCATGTCATTACAAAATCTCTCCACGAGACTCATATCATGTTCATATTCCTTAACTCATACCATGCTACTATAAAATCTCTCCATAATACTCATATCATGTTCAAATGCATAAATTCAAATTCAACATAATAAAATACATTCATCATAGATTTAATACTAATTAAATATATTACGAGATAACTTAACAGTATATAATATGTTCAATAAGAATTAAGTTGAAAACAAAACTCGTCGAGTAGACTTCCAGGAAAGAGAGGTGTGTCACAATGGATACCATGGTTTTCCTAGCCAAAGTGTTCCTCAACTAGTTCTTAAAAAATTTCTTATTTACAGATTCAAAACAACAACATATAATATTAACACAAAAATTCAATATAGACAAATATACAACAAGCACATATGTTTTTCATTAACAGTATTCACACATAGTTTCAAGACATGAATAGTAATACAGCAATACTAAATCATAATATAAAAGCTTAGAAAGGTTAGCTTCCCTACCTCTATTCCAGACTTGGTTTCTTGATGAGGTTGTTCCCGGAAAACTTCTAGAATCTCCACACCAAAATCCTTCATACTCTTTCTTTCTTATGATTTCTCTCTACTTCTTAGTGCAAAATCCCCCTCCCCCAAACTTGGTATTTATAGGCCAAAATTATGGTCCTATTTGGATTTTTTTTTAAAGAATTTTATTCACCTAAAGTTATTTTGTCTTCTTCCTCATTCAATCACCACTGAAAGTCTCTTGTCCACTTCTTATTTCCAATTCCCTTTATTTATTTTTTTTAATTAATTACTTTATTTTATAAAAATATATTTTTGGATAAATGTATTTTACTAGGTTTGAATCCATGTCTCAAGTGTTGCAAGGTGTTTACGATTTGAGTTACTATAAATTTTTGTTTAACTTATCACATTTTATTTTGTATATAAGCTTATTAGTTATATTTTGGTTAAACCCATTTGGAGGTCCCTATTTTCGTGGGATTGTCCAGTTACATCCTCGTCTTTTCATTTCTGCCAATTTGATCATTTTTATTGAATAATTGACTCAATTGAGTCCATGCCGTTAAATCAACTTAACCTCGTTAAGTTTTTGATGACCTGTGAGGGTGACGTGGATGTAATTTCAGACGTGGCTTGCAGAGAGCGTTATAGGTGGTTTTTAATAATCATGTGGCATTTTCTTAAAAGAACATTTTAAAAATTGGGGTTTTTCTGAAACATTTTATGATTCTCACAGTTGCTCGAGGAGGAGAAACGAAGACGTTGGAGCTCTCAAGGCGTGGTCTTGCGACGATGCAAGGAGTTCACGATTCTCGCGACAGCGCTAACTAGCCTAGAACACTCTCTGGCAATTTTAATCAACCCCATATTATCAAGGTTCGCGTAGTTACCAACAGACAAAGACTGAAGCCCATGGCAGAGAAAATTTGAAGTGGTCTGTGCGAAGGAGATGACGACCATGGGAGGAGCTTCGCGTCTTTTAGTTCATGATGAAGATGGTGATTTTTGGTTGTTGATGCGGAGGCGCAATTCTGGGTTGGTTTCTGTTTGCATGTGAATCTGGGCTTGATGATGAACGCAGAACGGAGATGCTTCCATGGTTGACGTCTTGCCAATTTGAAGCTTCAGATTTTCTCTTCTCAATTAAAACTTCAATTAACCCTAATTTTAAAATCTTTTAGAAAATCCCCAATTTTTTAAATGTTTCATTTAGAAAATGCCACATACAAGGGTTTCATTAATAAAAAGCCACGTATAAGGGTCTGTGCACGCCACGTCTCCAAAATTATCCATGTCACCCTCACAGGTAAGCAAAAACTTAACCTCGTTAAGTTGATTTAACGGCAGAGACCCAATTGATTCAATTTTTCAATATTAAGGACTTAATTGGCAAAACTTAAAAGACAAGGATACAACTGGGACAATCCCACGAAAATAGGGACCTCCGAATGGGTTTAACCTTATATTTTCTATTCATAAAGAAATTTATTACTACTAAAAGATACTACTATTTATTAAAATGGATAATTTTAATGGACTTTACAAATTTAGAATCACTTTTCAAACATTAAATAAATTTACTAAAATTTAATTACAAAACTAAATTTATGTATTTTTAAAATTTTAAAAATTAATTACACCAAAATTTTTAAAAAAGGCTAATTATAATTTTCAGTTAAAGTTAAAAAAAACATATTTAAGTTTCATTATTTCACGTAAAGGAGTAATGAAACTTTGGTTGGTCAAACGTTACTTTTACAAATCCCTCTTGACACAACACGTAACTTCTAATACAACCCACCTAAATTAACTTCTTTCTTTACTCCTAATAAATGTTTCCTTTTAAATTCTCACCACACCAAAATTTAACTGTTCGGACCAGTTTTCTAAATTTATGAGACAAAGTTCAAGTTAAACGAAGAAAATATATTTTACTATTTAAAAGGTTATAAATTTATATAATATAAAACGAATTTAATATTTAATTGTCTTGCATACTTCATTTTCTAAATATAATTTTTTGAGATTTATGAGATTCCCCCCTTCTATTTATCATAACATAAATACATTATACAAGATAGTATAGTATGAGACCATATAATTAGATTAGTTTTTTTCTCTTAGTATGCGAAGTTTTTTTATTTTAAATTTATCTGCATGTGAGTATTTTGTTATCACATTTGAATATTGATTGAATAAACAATTTTTTGTTAGGATATATTTATAATAATATATTTAATTTGAGAGTTAAGTTTCTAAGGTTTAAGTTATGATTATTTTTTTTTAAATCAGCTTTTGGAGGGAGAAAAAACTTTTAAGAGCTTAAAGGGTGTGATAGACATGCTTATATTTAATAGTATCGTTGTTAAAGGTAAGATTTGAATAATTGAATTTTGGTACTGAAATGAAACGTATATCATTGTATTGTATAATTATATGAATTAGATACATGTGTATATGATTTCACTACGATCATGTAAATGAAATGTATTAGTTTAACCTGAGCTATTTAATATTGTGTTGGCATATGAGATATCTAAATATGGTATTTGAATGTTATATTGTTTAACAAGTGAAATACTTTAAATATAATTGAGTTCAAATAAATATAAATTTGAACTGTATCTATAGGAAAAATGATTTTATATAAAAAATATTTGTTTTGTTTAATTGGAATCAAGGATTTTGTAACTTATTGGAGATTCCTTTTAATGAGTATGTGACTTTGATGGATAGTGGAGAACCCAAGTGTTTGAAAAAGTTTTTGTAAAGTGAAGAAAAATAATCATATTTATATGACTTGATAAAATTGTGTAAGGACAAAAGCGATTTAGAGAGCATGTGAAATTTTTAGATGAAGCAAGAGGTTATTAGTGGTGAAAGACTTTAGATAGATAAATGATGTTTATTTTAATGAGATTTTCATATCTACAATGAAAATGTCATTTATCATATATGTGTTAAGTTTAGATTTTACTCTTGATTTGGAGGTTGAGTAGGTGGATTGGAGACAACTTTAGTTCATGGTAATTTGGAGAAAACGATTTATATGAAACAACATGGTGGTTTTTTTGTTGGTAAGAAAGTTTCTTTGTGTAGATTGAGAAAGAGTAAAAAGAGTCTATATGATTTAAAGATGATTCGGGGATAATAGTACAGAAGTTTGAGTATTTAATATGTGATTAACATATTAAAATGATTGCTTCTAATAATTGTGTCTTTATCATAACGTTTTTTGAGGTATAATGTCATTATACGTTGATAACATAATTATAGTTTGAGAATATTTCCTGCATTGATTGATAGGTTAAAGAAGCAATTGTACGATTCATTTTTAATGAAAGACCCATTAAGTTGTTAAAATTTATTAGCATAAGTATCTCATGGATATGAGAAAAAAAAGATTTGACTATAAAAGTGCTACAGATGCTGAGATTGTAGATGGAAAATACTAAAGTTGTGACCCCTCCTCTGCTACTCATTTAAAGTAAGTCTTCAACAGAGTTTCTCAAATGAAATTGAGAAAACATATATAAGCAAAGTTTTTTATGCATATGTGTAGTTTGAGGTACAAGATTCAAGAATTGCACGTGTTGTTGAAACAATCATGTTGGTTTCTGTCAAATCCAAATAAAGAGCATTTGAATGTTGTGAAATAGAATTTGAGGAATATCCATGATATTAGCAATTTAGGCTTTGTTTTGGAGGTGATAAATGATGGGTTACTCAAACTTAGATATGACTAGAAACTTTTACTAAAACCAGGGGTATATACTCACGAAAGAATACAGAAAACTGATACTATGTGACACTTTTATTCGAACATACATATCAGGTTTATATATAATAGAAATATAAACAAGAGAAAGTAATGTAACAGTACACATGACAGTTTAACATATAACTGTCAAAACAGAACAAATTTGACTTACACAAATATCTAACACCTCATTAAGTCAAAGTTGTGCTTACATTGAAAACTCCAATAGCATCTCTTAAACATTTAAACCTTTCAGACTTTATAGCTTTAGTAAATAAGTCTGCTAACTGCACCTCAGACATGCAATGTTCAATGGCAAGTTTTCCATTGCTCACTTTCTCTCGCGGAAAATGAAAGCGTGTTTTTATGTGCTTGTTTCTCCCATGAGAAGCTAGATGTCTTGCTAAGTCAATTGCTGACTTATTGTCCACCAACAACTTAGTAGTGTGTGTGAGATTCACCTTTAATTCATTCAACAGAGAACCCAACCACGCTGCTTGACACGAGGCTTTTGAAGATGTAATGTATTCAATTTCACATGAAGACAAAGCCACCACAAGCTCTTTTATAGAGTTCGATAAGGTACTTCAAGCTAAGAAGAACACATAACCTACAGTGCTTTTTCTATCACCTTTGTCACAACACCAATCAGAATCTAGGCACCCATCTAAGTTCAACTCACCAATAGGTACAACTCGTGGAAATAAGATTCCAAGACTAATAGTGCCTTGTAGGTCCTGAATACTCTCTTACCAGCATACATGTGTGACTGTCTTAGATCTTGCATATACCTACTTATCAAACCAACACTATAATTCAAGTTTGGTCTAGTGTTGTAAAGGTACTTCAAGCTTCCAACTATCTTTCGGTACGTTGTAGGATCAACAGGTTCCTCATCAGGTTCCTCATCAGGTTCTTTTAGCAATTTGTGTCTAGTCTCTGCAGGTGTAATTAATTACATGATTACTTTGTTGCATCTTAAACCTTTTTAGCAAGTCCATAGTGTACTTGGTTTGATGCATGATCATACCATACTTCACTTTAGTAAATTCAATCCTCAGGAAGTAACTAAGCTCCCCTATATCAATCATTTCAAACTCATTGAGCATTTGAGATTTGAATTGAGTAAGCAACTCTTCACTACTACCTGTTAATAAGAGGTCGTCCACGTACAAACAAAGAATCAGCTTGTTAGTCTTCAACTTATTATTTCAGCTTTTAACATACACACTGTGTCGTGGTATACATCACACACAGAATTAAGATTATAATATTATAATGTTCATCAAGAATAAGAAGGAATATCCCATGTTTTATCATGATTTAATTAAATAAATTAAAACAATAAATAATGTGTAATTGAAAAAAATGTTTATGGATTAAATTATTTCAAAGTAAGTGTATGAACTACCTAATAATTTGAATTTTTAGTGAGTTTTTAATGAGTGAAATGTTAAAATATAAAAAAATATTACATTTATAATAATAAAAATATGATAAAAGAAGAAAATAAAAAATGTTATAAAAGAAAATATGTCGTGGAATGCTTGAATTGTAACGAGTGTGTGTGTTTTTCTAACTTTATAATAATAGTTGTATTAATAGTAAACTGTAAATCGAATTTTGAGTGTAGTGTTAGTGTTATCAAACTTGGAATGCTTGGATTGTACACAAGAGAATCTGGATAGAGTAAAAAAGAAACGAGGAAGAGAAAGTCTGATTTGATGTAAAAGAAGAAAAGAAGAAAACTTACACGGTGGGATGAGACAATGACATCGGGTCGTGTATGGTAGTTATTTATCCGTTATCCGATCCTAACAATCGTTATTTATTGGAAATTCATTAAAAAATAAATGTAGATTAAAAAGATACACTAATATTCTTATTATATATATCTGTGAATTTTTTAAATAAATTGATTTATATATTTTTAAAATAAAATTTAAATAAAGCTAAACAAATATAAATTGTAATGTAAATTATATTAAATATAACTTAAGTTTCATTTTCAATTAAATTTAAACTGATAAATTATAAACTAAAATTTAATTTTAATTAAATTTAATATAAAATAAAATATAAATTAAATTAACTTGTTTATAAGATATTAAATAATCTAACATTCATTATTTAAGACTTTTGAAGTATTTATTTATTAAGTGAGTATTAATTTACTAGGAAAATAGCAGTTTCAAGTATTTACTTAACAAATTTTATCTTTAAACCCCGTACATGGATATCTTTATCATTTCATGTCACATATTATACAACAATATAATCATTCTTTTTTCAACATAATCCGCTATGTATTTCAGTGATTTCTAGTTCCAAAAGTGACCATAATTAATTATAGCTAAATATTTGTAAAGTAATAATAAAAGTTAAGTATATTTTTATTGTTGTATGTTTAGTTCAAATTAATTTGGCATTGTTGTATCAATAAAATATCATCAAATGTTAAATCTAAATATAAAGAACTAATATTTCATATTATGTAAATTAATTTTATGACGGAGAATCTCATTTGCTCACCATGTCCAGTATGACGAATATCCTTCGTCTTCAAAAGTTCGTCTTCACAAACTACCTTTTGCTTAATAATGGGCCTTGACGTGCAAGGCAATTTGATAGAGGCCGAAGAAAAAATTGGAAAATTATTAATAAATATTAAATTTGAGTATAAAAATTAAAATTGCATATTTGAAATATAAAAATAAAAAACAAATTGAAAAGGCAGAGATACCAAAACACATACTTTTCTCTAATAGTAATATAAATAATAAAATAACAATAGAATAATATTTTAATAAAATATATTTTCTTATTTATTTTCAGCCATTTCTTTTATTTTCATTTCGTTTTTTCTTTATTTTTTTTCTTTTGTCTCTCTTTATCAAGCAGAAGGTTAAGAGACTACATCAATTAAAAAGTGATGTTCAAATTACATTCGTACCACCTAAAAATAAATAGTGTTGATAAATTCAATACCTTCTAAAACACGACTGTTTAATTTAAATGATTAAAATACAAATAAAATGAAGCACTAAACTCGTCCATCTAATATTATAATTTAAAAAAAAAATATTATCGTACGAAACAGTGTTCATATTCTTTTGGTTTTTTATTAGTGTGTTTGTGAATGAAGCATTTGTTTACGTTCACCATTGGAAGATAAAAATAACACAAGAAAAATATACTTTGATCACAGATAAATCTTTACATTTATTTAATATTATTTTTTTACTTTTTATTTTTTAACTAACGACATAATAACATAATTTTACATTTATTTATATATAATACTAAATTAAAATAAGTATAAAAAATGAATTTTATATTTTATAAGTGAAGAAAAAAGTAAAAAGGTAAATAAAAATAATATCAAATAAATATAAAAAATTTATGCAGGTTAATTTTTTGTTTTAATTTCTTAAAATAATAAAAAATTTATTGATATTTTAATCTTTTATGACATCTTAGTCTCAAATTAATGTAAAAGCATGTTACTCGTAGTTGGTGCGGTTGGCACAATAACTTCTTAAGCTTTGTCACATAAGAGAGAAAGCTGCCATGCTAGCTACTCTCACTCACGTACTTTGGTTCTACGTCGGTGTCAACAACCACCGCCAACACCATTCCCAACACCGTGTTTGGATTACCTTCCAAGTTTTCTGCCATAAACAATATCAAACAATATCAAACATTAGACATTTACATTTCCACTGTTGCTGTCGACAATGGCCGAATGAGGGGCACTTACGTAACTGCCTTTCATGGCACCACACCCAACCGTAACCGTAACCGATAACACAAAGAAAACAGAGAGACATAAAGGTTTATCAGAGGATGTTTCTGTTTTTTTTTCCTTAGCACAGAAGCCAACAAAAGGTTCTTCACGCAAACCAATTTCTTCCATTGCTTGAACTCCATGTTCCTTATTTTCATCTGGTTTTTTGGCGTTGTTGTGTAGCGTGTGAGTCTTCTTGTTTTCTTCTTTCTTTTAGTTAATGTTTTGCTCTGTTTGTTTAAAGCAAAAGTGTTCCGTTATGTTACGTTACGCATTGTAAGCATGAAACCTTGAATATTCTAACTGGTTTCTTAACTGACAACCGAGATACTCTTTTTCATTTTTTTAAGCAAAAAAAAGTGAGATTAATTTTGATTAAATGGGTGAAAATATCAGTTTAGTTCAATACTTTGAACTGGGTTTGGGGGTGAATCAGAGATTAGAGTATTTGTCTTGTTGACACTCTCAAGATTTGTTCATTTTCATACTGCTTTATCTTTTCAGGTGCCTGAATTGCATTTTCCATGCGTTGCAGTGTCAAGATCTTGAAGGACAATGCTGTTTTCGAGAAGTGAGAACACAATGCAGAAGAAGATTGGAAATTCTTGAGATGTTCATGTAATTTGAATATCAAAGGTAAAGAAATGAACTCTGGCATCTACAGACTATAGTGGTTTTTCTTGGATAACCTTGGTGCCACTTATTCTAGGTCTTGGTCATAACTAGTCCATCTACATTGGTTTTCCCTTTTTGTGAAAAACCATCTACATTTTCTTTTTCCAATCTGCAGACTAAATCAAGTTTTACGAGTGTTTTTTCTTGTTGTCTGTTTTGTGTTGGGAACTGTGATGTGAGCTGATGTAGATGGACATTTTAGGTTGTGTTTGGAGAGAGGATGGCATCTTCATGGGAATATTTTGGAGAGCTTGCAAATGTGGCTCAGCTAACGGGCATAGATGCTTTGAAGTTGATTGGGATGATTGTGAAAGCTGCAAGTACAGCACGGATGCACAAGAAGAACTGCAGGCAATTTGCTCAGCATCTGAAGTTGATTGGAAACTTGCTGGATCAGCTCAAGATCTCTGAGCTAAAGAAGTACCCCGAAACCCGAGAGCCTCTGGAGCAGCTAGAAGATGCCCTTAGAAGGTCTTACATTTTGGTTAATAGTTGTCAAGATCGTAGCTATCTTTATCTGCTGGCTATGGGCTGGAACATTGTCTATCAATTCAGGAAGGCTCAAAGTGAAATTGACAGATACTTGCACCTTGTTCCTCTCATTTCGCTAGTGGACAATAATCGAGTCAGGGTATCTGCTATTCGCCTTGTTTCCTTGTTGCATCTTTGTGCCTAACTGTCTTACCACTCAATACTACATTGCAATTATTCTTTGAACATCTTAGTTGATATTTTCAATCTTGCTAAGGTTATGTCTACTTCAAATTTATATTGTTTAGATAACGTTTGTACAACCCAGAAAAAATGGGCACTGTGCTTGAATATATTATATATGAAATATGGTGATCCATTCGGAGAACTTGCCTCAACAGTATTTGAGAAACCACTCCTTTGGAATCGCAATTTCTTGAGATTCATATGAAGAGATGGAGGATTATGTCTGTTCCCTCCGTGTATATTCACAACTATATCCTGTGATGCTCTGTGTTTCACTACACTCTGTAATGATAAGGTTGCATTTCATATAATGGAGAACTCCAACTCTCACTAGTCAAGATCAGGGTTATTTTAAGATGTTTAAAATAGGCCCTTCTCATGCCTTTCCTTCAGTCCATTCTCTTGCACTAGTTACCTTATCTAAAAGCATCTATATACAAAAATCAGCATCTGAAGTTCTAACTCAAAGTTCTATAACAATTAGTGAAATTACATCTCCTTATTCTCATATTTGTGAGTATGTATGATGGTGTTGCACACAAGTTGCAGCATTTTGCTTCTGGATTAGAATTTGCAAATTTCTTAATCTTCCAAAAGGCTGATATACCTTTTATAGTAAATTTCATGAAGAAATTTAAGTTCATAAATTTGGTCTGATAACTGATACGATCTCTTGCTTATTTGGAATTTTCAGGAGAGACTTGAAGTTATTGAAAAGGATCAATGTGAGTATACATTAGATGATGAGGAGCAAAAGATACAGACTGTCATTTTGAAACCTGAGCCTGACAAAGGTGATGCTGTGGTGCTGAAGAAAACTCTTTCCTATTCTTATCCAAACTTTTCTTTCAACGAAGCTCTTAAAAAGGAAAACGAAAAGCTTCAAGTAGAGCTACAACATTCACAAGCAAATATGGATATATATCAGTATGAATTCATTCAACATTTATTAGACGTGACAGAAGTTGCAGCTCTTTATCATTCAGAAAAAAATAACAAGACAGTAGAGTACAGCGGAAGCAGTTATTCTGATGACAATGGTGGCAAAGCTCATTCTTTTGATGAAAACATCCACAAAAAGAATGATACTCTTTCCTCATCGAGGTAATGTTATCACACTTGTCCGGATTTCATCTGTTATGGGTAAACTCCTGGTCAGTGGTAACTACTTTACCCAAACAGTATAGTAGTTAACACAACACTTATTCCTGCTTCCTCCAATCTTCCTTTGTGTTGTCATGCTGCCAATAATGACTTTCTTAGAAAAAAATATTATTCTTACCTTTTATCATTACTAACTTATAATTCAATTGATCTGACCCTTCATTTGTGTTGGTTCACTCAGATCATCAGTTTCAGGAAAGGATCTGCTATCAACAAGAGGTTCATATAATAGGGAAGACTGGCATACTGATTTACTTGCTTGCTGTTCTGAACCTTGTCTTTGTATGTACTCTCATTCTGTTAATTTGATTCTCTCTCTAGTCTAGTATTTGTTCATTAGATATCATATTCAATCAAAATCTTTAAAATAATAGATATATTGTTTAACTTGCTTACCTAATATGAGTTAACTCAATTAGAGCAAATATGGGAGGAAATTATTACTAAATATCTTTCCAAACATCTGAAACTCTCTCTATCCAAACTAACTACAATAGCTACTGCTACTAGTATCTGAAACTGAGACTTAAAGAAATCTCAACATAGGTATCCAATCCTGTTTTACTTCTCCTCTTAAGCGATAAGTGGATAATTTGATTTGCAGGTATAAAGACATGCTTCTGCCCTTGTGGAACATTATCAGATATTGCTAGTGTTGCAACTAACAGGCCAGTATGTAAGTGAGCTATAATGTATTGTTAACATCATAATGATGAGCTATATCCGAATTCTGTTTTCCTGTGTGTTTTTTTGCTGACAAAACTATAACAGAACTAGATCAAACTGCTAAAAGGTCATGACATTTAAACGAGACAAAACTATACTTTCTGCTCCTGTTTGGGGTGTGGTTATTTGATACAAATGTTTCTTTAAGTTCAAATATTATTTGTTTTTATATTATTTCTTGTTATCATCAATTTGGTTGATTTGTCACACGGTGTTGCTCTTACAATTTCAATTTGGTGGGTTTTCAGCCTCTGCAGAAGTATGTAACGAATTGATGGCATATTCTTTAATTTTATCTTGCTGCTGCTATACTTGCTGCATAAGGAGTAAACTTCGGAAGATGTTGAACATTAGAGTAAATTTTCCTTCCTTTTGGATAATACGAGGTGCTGAATTATTTGTGGTATATTTCATGTTTATTAACCAATGACATTGTATGCCAGGGGGGCTATGTTGATGATTTTCTTTCTCATTTAATGTGTTGCTGCTGTGCACTTGTGCAAGAATGGAGAGAAGTTGAGATCCGCGGGGCTTCTGGTATGACTCCATGCAGCTCTTTCAACACTGAAGGAATTGAAATTGTCTTTCCTTTAATCTAAAAACCTCAAACAAACTTAAAATTCAGACATTTTTTGATTTTTTTTTTTTCAAAGTCTCAAGCAATTAGTATTGAAAAAAATTTGAGACTTAAAAGCAATTAATACTAAAAAAAAATTGAAACTTTTTTTTTAGATCTAAAACAAGAACTTTTATCTGTTTAGGTCTTGAGCCGATCCTGATTGGATCCAAGTTAGTATTATAATTTCTATTTAACTGTGACAATGTGTAGCACTAGTTTCGTGCTGAAACTGTTTGTAAAATGTTGTTGGTAAACCATTTTGCAGGTCCTGAGAAGACTGACACAAGGCCTCCACCCTCACAATACATGGAATCTTAAGCAACAACATGAGAATAACATAGAAATTTTTTTGTTATTAGGATTGTCTCAAGAAGTCAGGGTCTATGTAAAGAAGTTTTCTGTTTTATGTACCCAAAAGAAAGAAATAAAATATCCTTAAGTTTAGCTGATGGTAAATGATAAATTTTTTTAACGGTTGAATAGAGTTTAAAATAGACTTAATTGCTCATTTTATCACTTAATTATTACTACTATTATTATTTCGTGAACTTATTATTGTTCGGTATATTTTATTATTATATTTGATAACTTTTTCGTATTTTACTGATTCAATTCATTTATAAGGAAGGAACCGAATTTGAAATCGACTTTGCGTGTTTTTTTCTGTGTTTTTTATGTACTGTTTCCAAAATAGTCAGATGAATATTGACTTTGATGTTTTAAATCATATATTAAATATTAATTTGATTTCTATTTTTATCAAGTTTTTCCAATGTGTTTTTTTTTCACATCTTCAATCAAATTTTAATTTTATTAATTTTATTTAATTTGGTATTTTTTTTTAACGGTGTTTAAATTGTTAATGGTAGCTAGGTGAACAAATGTATATAAGTTTGTGAATTTTTTTTTCAATTTTGTTTAAAGGATTTCAATCTAAGAAATAACCAACCCATTCAATTTACAAGCATGGTAAAGCCTAGTAATTCTAAGAAATAATCAACCCATCCAATCTATACTGAAACGCGATTATAGCAATAATATTATATAAAAATATGAAAAACATATTAGTTGAATTATTCTACTTCATGTTACATTCATAGAAGAAACCAAGGTGGTTACCACACACTATACATCCAACAATTGGACCATTCGACATCACAGATTGAATAAAACATACATAATTATACCAAACAATCAACAAGGTTAGCTTCTTTTACAAGCTCATCATTCCAAAAAGAAACTAAAATAATGAATATACAAACCCAAAACAAGCAAAGTCAACCCTCTTAACTCTAATTCAACAAAAACTTTTAGATCTTCTAAGTCTTCCTAAAACTCTTAGGCTTTTCTTTTGGTAGAAAAATAATATTTTTCTCTCAAACTTCTCTCTCGACTATTATAAGATTTTATGTCACTTTTTTCTGATGACTAAGGTTTTTAATGCTAACATACATATCTCTATTTCGTTTATTTTCTAAATCTTTATAAAAAAACTATCATTTTCAAAATATAATCAAATAAAACTATCTTTGTTTTAATTGATTTGATAAGTTCAAAAATAATATATTTTATCTTAATATTTTTATTATAATTTATTTTGATAAGTCAACCAATAATATCTTATTATTATTATTATTATTATTATTATTATTATTATTATTATTATCTAACAATAATATCTAATTACATATAATAATATATTAAGATATCTTTTAGTTTATAAATATATCTAGCATATAACAATATCAAATAATATTTTTAGAATATCTAACAAATAATATCTAATAATATCCTTTTTCTAATTAAATTATCCAAAATCTTATAATTAAATTTCCATCCATACATACTAACTTTTATAAATTATAATAATTCTATAATAAAATAATAAAAACTACAATTATATATATATATATATATATATATATATATATATATATATATAACTCACAACTAACATATTTATTTTAAAAAATATATTTTATTATTATTATTTACAATAATATTTAAATATCACGACAAATCCGAGTACAATTATTTATTTATATATTATCACTATATATTATCACTATGTGTGTGAATTTATATTATAGACTATATATAATATTATTATAATTAACTCAAACTATATTAAAACCACAATTTAACGTTCTTAAATAAAACAATTACTTTAATATATCATAAAATCATAAAACAATGGTGTTATGTTATTTATACAATTATATATATAATTATTACTAAAAGATAAATTATCATTTAAATATAAATAATAAACTATTTTATCTTTAATTGAAATAGTAAACCACATTAATTTTATTATATTAATTTAATTATATTAATTTAATTAATATTAGAATCTAAATTTAATTAATATTTCTTTGATGTATAAATGGATCCAATGGGAGGAATTACACACTCTGATATATAAAAAATAAAGTATATTTTATTTAGTTAGTTTATTTAAATTTAAAATTTAAAGAAGTAAAAGGGTGCGTATATTGTTTTAAATATTTAAGAAAATAAAATTTATTAAAATGAAATATTTCATATAGCCATGATTGTCACGAAGTGCTCGTTTTGGGTTGGGCCCACATAACAACGCCATAAATATACGATACACCACACGTTTGTTTTTACCAATAGCATTTTGCCTTAGAAATAGAATCGCACGGAAAAGAGAGAAAAAGGGATTAGGGTTAGGGATTTGTATATGGCATCAACAAAGAAGATCACGCTGAAGAGTTCGGACGGTGAAGCGTTCGAAGTGGATGAGATTGTGGCTCTGGAGTCGCAGACGATAAAGCATATGATAGAGGATGATTGTGCCGACAGCGGAATTCCTCTTCCCAATGTCACAAGCAAGATCCTTGCAAAGGTAATCGAGTACTGCAAGAAACACGTTGAGGCCAATAGCGCTGATGAAAAGCCTACTGAGGATGAGCTCAAGGCATGGGATGCTGATTTCGTCAAGGTTGATCAGGCCACGCTCTTCGATCTCATTCTGGTTCGTTCATTTATGATTTTATTATGGTTGTTTTTGTGCGGAGGTTAGGGCCTTTTGCTATTGAGAGTTTCTATTTTTGTTTGGATTTCTGGATTTTTCAATTGATTTATTGTGGATTGGCATATTGTATAATTGTTTATTTCAAATTTGGGTTTTTTTTGTTGTTGTTTTTTTATTTAGATGATGATGTCGATGATGTTGTGCAACCTTATAAATACAAACAAGTTTTAAACTGGATTTGCAGTTTCTTAGAATACTTTGGTTCTGTTGTTTGCTGCAATCTTACCCTGTAAAGCTCAAAACCCTGTAATTTTGTAAGTTGTGATGTCGGAAGACTTCGGATCTTTTGTTCATTTCATATACTAAGGCATCTCCAACGAAGGAGTCATAACCAAAGTCTTTTAAGATAAAGAATAGTCTTGGATAGACCTTGTATTTTTAAGTAAGCCCTTATTTGTAGGATTAAAAATTGTTTTTCATTTTATAAGGATGTAATAGTTTATGAATGATTTAATTGTTATTGTCTTTTTAACATAACATCACAACCTTACAAGTAATGTGCACATGTTTGCATAGAATGAAAAATTATTGTAAGTAATTTGTTGGAAATAACAATAATGGCATAAGTATTAATAAGGATTATAACTCTGTTAACTCTCTTATAAAACTGTGCATTAGATGTATTTGATCCGTTATCATCACATGATTATGTTATGTATTTAAGTTGTGACATCTATAATTCTGGTTTTTCTTTTCCTTATTCTTCATCTTTGTAGATCTTTGTCTTTCTGTATGTATCTGCATATTTTTATCTTTGATTTACTTTGTTGGTTGGTTATGGTACTCTGTTATTTATTGGTTTTTTGTTACAGGCTGCGAATTACCTGAATATCAAGAACCTTTTGGACCTTACATGCCAGACTGTAGCTGACATGATAAAGGGGAAGACTCCTGAGGAAATTCGCAAGACTTTTAACATTAAGAATGACTTCACCCCTGAGGAAGAAGAAGAAGTTCGTAGGGAAAACCAATGGGCGTTTGAATGAATAATTTTGAAGCGCCAATGAAGACAGTGGATGGGATTAAGGGATAGTTACTAGTTATTCTGTTACTGTTTTGTTTATGTTTTATATGTTGGCGTAAAAGACTTTTTCTTTGTTAAACCTTGTGGGCAATCTTGAAATTTGTAAGTAATAGTTGAATTTGGTAATGCTTTTGAGTCTCTAGTATATGAAGTTTGATCCATTGTCAAACTTTGTGTGCCTCTTAATTGTTTTAATCTATGTTTACTAAATAATAGGGTTCCTTCTCATGTCTTGTTCGTATGATCGATATGCTATTATTTTTTTTTATTCCCGAAACGTTAGAATGTTGAACTGAAAATTGATTCCCTCTAGGTGTCTACTATAAAATGTTGTTTTTATGACCTTCACATTTTTGGATTTGTTTTAATTTTAAGTTATTTAAAATATAGAAGCTAGAGTTGTATATAGAAAATGATTATGCTTATTGTAAAAGAAAATTTAACTTACCCTAACTCTTTACAAAATTATAAAAGAGTTTTAAATATATTAAAGAATAAAATTAGCATGGCTTATTAGGTCTCTCGATTTCATTTTCCGTTGGTTCGTAATAGATTTGAGCTCAGAGATAACCATATGGAAATAGGTAAAAAAAAATTGACTCGACTTTTTGGAAGTGGTCTGTAAACATTTTAAAAGGCATCTCTTTGATTGGATTTTTTTTAAGCAAAAAGAAACGAAATCAATGACATTCTAAATAATTGTACCAGAGGTACATAAACAGTTCCGGGTTCTAAAAAGTTTGAAGTGTTTTACAAATTCACAATCGAAAGCTCATTTAGAAGACCGACCAGAACATAAGAGCAGAAGGCATTGGGCGGTATCAATGCAAGAATTGATGATAACAAATGGTCATATACAGAGGTAACATTCACTTTCTTAGAGTGGCACGCAATGCTACCATTCCCTTAAGTAACTAGTTCTTTCTTACTAGAGAGTAAAACGATAATTAAAAATAAAACTGTAAAAAACTAAAATGAATTACTATTTTTTAGAAAGGAACTATAACCAGAGGATGAACCTTCATCAAATTTGCTGGAGCACCTGCAAGATATGTTATACATCATCGGTCCCATCACCGGTGTTGGCTCCATAATTTAAGTTCATGTTCTTGAACTGTTGGTTATGCGCATAAACAAGCAACGGATGGGAGACACGCATCAGCCAAAAAGGAAAACCCCAAGTAAAAAAACATCAGAATTATAACCTTTCGACTAATGGAAAGACCATAGAGGAGTTCAGAGACATTCACCTTCTCAACAGCTTGGGAAGCGCCAGATAATACTTTGTTGTCTTCCCTAAGGATTTGCAGTCGGTTGCGCAATACTTGATTATGTTCCTCTCCCTAAGAAACAACAAGGTGATCATACAGAGTACAAGAGTAGAAGAAAAACAAACGATTCAGAAGTCGGAGAGGACGGAAAAATCTCTTATTTGGTTTGGGTAGAGAACGGAAGGATACTTGTTTGGGTTTAAAGGGAGAATTTTTTTTACCTATAGCAATACTAATGAACAGGAGCGGAGAGAAAACAAAACCTCAAGATAGTTCCTTCTCTTTCCTTCTCCTCTCAAAGTTTTCAACCAAATAAGATATAAAAGTACCTCTACCTTCATTTTCTTCTATAACACTGTGTAAGGAAAATATCAATTATTTTCAATTGATAATTAATATCATTTGTACCCTTAAATTGTATGTCGAGTTGTAGACAAAGGTTATCGCTGTTACGCTCCAAGGAACACTTTTTAGGTTCATGACAAAGTAGAAGGCTGTTCCTGGAGTCCACTCGACCAAGGATAATAAACTTTTTGTCTATTAAAATTTGAGAATGAAAAATATAAACCGCGAATTAGAAAGAAGGCATGGAATAATATGAAAATAGTGACAGACGCACAGAAAGTGGAGTATTTTGTCCTTTTAGGCGAAGTGAATAGTGGCGTCAAATATACTCAAGATGTGCAATCCCTCAATAAAAAATAAAGTACTTATTTTCTAGTTCACCTTCAGTATAATATGACATAATGACAAGGATGCATTCAGGTAATGTACGGTGTACCTACCAATTGAACCATATGCATTAAGTGTTGAAGTTCTTTCTTCTTTGCCATAGACAGATTCTCAGAAACATCCGTTATATTACTCCTGCATTTTTATCAATGTTTCCATATTGAGTACAAATAATCAAACATGCTGTAAACGTAATAACCAATATATATGGGAAAAGTATACAAATTCAATGTGTTAAAAATAATCAGCACTCGTCCCCAAGTAATCTGAAATCTCTATCAACAAAATTAAAAATGGGGTTAACAAAAGAGACCCTTGTGTTGAAGATTAAGCTTCACTAATTTAATATGATTGCTAATATGAATGGAATTTTCAATATGACCACTTCAGATATATAATAATAGTAATAACATCCTACGACAAACTACTTATAATGCTGTTCCAAAATCCTATAATACCTATCTGAAAACAGGACATCCAGATCTTGTTCTTCCACAATTTCCTCCACAGCATCAAGAGTGGCTCCTGCCTGCAGCACAGATGAATGCAAAATTACAGACTAGCTTGTATATTTTAGGATAGTGCAAGTGCATGCCTGTATGTCCTACACAGAGGGTATCGCAGTAAGAGTATCAAAGCCACCATATCTGACATGTGTTAAGGTATCTAAAAGCATTCAAAACTTTCACTTTACTTAAAGGGAGTAACTGAATTGTGATATGATTCTGTAGGTACTGTAGAAGATTTTGAGTCTATAAGAAAGAACTTCTCCATAAAGACTTCTATGAAACAAAATAAGAACAAAAAATAAATTGATTTTTTCATAAGTTAGAATTAACTTATGCAATAGTTAAAAATAAAAATTTGAAGTTATATGAGAGAGTTTCTACAAGTTAACTCATAAGCTAATTTTAACTCGTGGAGAAATTAATTTCATTTTGTTTCCATATTTTTCTCTTCCAAATCTTTCTTGGGAAGCTTATCCAAACATGCCTTTTAAAAAGAATATCTTCAAAGCCAAATCTTAACTGGTAGAGAACTAGATGTTGAAACTTAAAAAGAACTAGAAAGGTTCAACTTCTTAACTGTATCGGCTAGTTCTAAAGATTCCCATAACTGAAATTTGAGTTAAAATGATTTGATTAAAATAAGAAAAGCTCTTATTTTAACCATTGAGTGGGAGGTATTGGACCATTTGCAACAATAAAAACAAGTATCCATGAAAAAAGGGCACAAGAATAAAAAGTTTTATACAAATTTATTAATTTGATTACATTGTGAGGATTTGCCTAAAAATATATGCAATTACTATCCTCAATAACATGTCCATATTATTTTCTTTTATTGTTTTCCACACACTTTTGATAGCACCTTCAAGTATGAATTAAAGAGAAAGATTGTTGCGTATCCGAGTGGGAGACATAATTAAGACACGATCACGGTAGGTAGAAAAGACAATGAACAAATGATAATGGACGAATGAATCTCTTTTATTGATGGTAATATCTGAATAAACAAAAGTAAACAATAATTTGGAGCATAACCTCCCTCGCAGGACGCATAGCCTCCCTCACAGGACGCAAAGCCTCCCTCACAGGACGCATAGCCACGTGTCAACAAAACTCAATAATCAAAAACATGACCCTAACAATAGCCTCTAGCTTTATTTATACTAATTATTTCCTGCCCATCTTGTGCTAAATCTTTCCCTAGAATAAAATATGAATATTGTTCTAAATAAAATATTTCCCTAGAATAAAATATTTCCTAGAATAAAATATGAATATTTTTCTAAATAAAATATTTCCCTAAAATAAAATATTTCCCTAGAATAAAATCTTTCCCTAGAATATATTTCTCTGAATATCGCTCTAAATATACTAAATATTTTTCGCATATCCTAACTGCGAAGGATAGTAACTTCTTCAATCGGTCGGCTCAAGTTCTTCGCTGCTTCCCACCGTTCGGGTTGAGCTCTCACCGCCTTCAGCCATTCGGCCTGACCTCTCCTCGCCTTCCACCATTCGGCTTGACCTCTCTCTGCATTCCACCGTTCGGCCTGACCTCTCCCCGCTTTTCACCATTCGGCTTGACCTATCTCCGCCTTCCACCATTCGGCCTGACCTCTCTCTGCCTTCCACCGACCTAACCTCTCTCCGCTTCCAACCGTTCGGCCTTCTCCTTCTCTCCTATACCTTTTTCTCTCATATACCTTGTATCCTAACAAAGATCCTCTAAAATGAGTATGTGTTTACTGTGAGAAAGAAAGTGTATGTACTTCTATATTTTAGATCAAAAAGCACCTCGGACTAAATGGAGTAAATAAACCCTTGCTCACTTTAAAAACAGACTACATTTAGAGGAGCCTAATCCAAATGAAAGTTTGCCGCCCTTGATTTCCATTAATTTCAATTCTACTTGTGAACCTGCTCCTGACCTAGGTGGTAGCTGTGGTGGGCAAGCAAAACTTACCTTGCCCCTTCCGTCTGCCATGCCTACTAATGTGCAAGTCTTATAATGTATGGATGCAGTCCTAACTAAATTACAGTATATGAATGTTGGGCAATCAGATACAAAATTGTTCTACACTTTTGTTTAAATTTTAGAATAAAAGAACAGAGACAATAATTCAACTATACCTGTGTTTGAATACAGATTGTCTCAAACCCTTCCTGTAAAAATAATTAACTGAGCATTTAAAATTAACATTTTTATCAAAATAATAGCAGATTATTTATGCTAAAAAGCTTCACATGTGAAAATAAAATAGTTAGAGGAGGAGACAAGTTATTGAATAGATGTTTCCTGACAAATCTATCAACATGTGAGAGAGGGAAAGAAAAAGAAACAAAACAAAATTGCACAGTAACAACAAATCATGATCCAATAATTCTAAAAAAATAAAAGAAAAATACTAAACCATTGCATACGCTGACAGACACAAACTTAACATAAGCTAACTAATACAAATTTCAAGATAATTTTCTTTACTGACTCAAACCTTAGATGACAGATCATTACTAAGCATCTAAAATAGTGAAACATCAGCATCAGGCTTATGCTTGAAAAATAGCTATGACTAGAAGGAAATAATCAGAAGTGATATTGAGATAACATCCTCAACTGTTGCATAACGCATCTCATCAGCTGTTTATATTTGGGAGGGAATGGATTCTACATCAACATTACTCACAACAGCACCTATCACGAACTTACCTCTATGTTTTCATGCAATGAAGTAATGACCTGAAAGACATGATACAAAAAGGGCAATTAGAATACAAATAAATGGACCTCCAAGTATTCTTGACACTTGGCCTTTGAAAAACAGAACAAAAGGAATTTGTGTGAATTGCGTCCAGCTAAGAAGAGGAATGATATATATAGCTTAATTAGTAAATAATATTGGTTGGTTCCTATTACAATTAGAAAAGAAGACACTTCCTGTAAAAAGGAGTGTCAAACTATCAATCACAATAATTCACAGATTTCTTGGAGTAGTCTTGCATTTTATAAAGAGTGGTGATGCACAGGTCACTCTTTTTCAGAACTTGTTCTTAGGTAGGTTGGTATTAGAAGCTCTATGCTTTAAAAGTAAAGTTATATTTCAATACAAGGTAGAGAATGTCAGTGCATTTTCTGAGCTTTTAAAGGCTTCCAGTCTCGTAAGGCTCCAGTGTAATGGGGCATGTTGGATATGAAGTCATTCATCTGTCATCACTGAACGATTTGGGGCAGAAGGTTTATAAAACATGTTTCTTGATAGGCACAAGCTTGATAGTAACAACAAATCCTTGTTTAACTTCATATCTAACTAGATGTTGCTATGTTATCACATTTAAGGCCTTCTTCATTTTACGTATTTATTTGTAAAGATGTCTTTTTAATTTGACCTCCCTTTCATAGTTAATACCTTCTATAAAACTACTTAGTATTAAGTGGCCGAGGATTAGAATTATTATATAACTCTATCTACAAGGTTGCACAAAAAAAGTTCCAAGATTAACATCGACATAAATATAAAGGAAATATTGAAATTCAACAACTGTCCTAATTTTAGAACACAATTTATAAGGAAAACTAGATAGGAAAAATAGTGACCTGGGTCAACCCATTGGCGTGGTTTTCTTATGGGCTAAAACTCAATGTAACATTCAGAAATATACTTCTAATATCGACAAACTAATATCAAGAGTGCATACCTGAAGAAATAGGCGATGGAGAAATTCCCTTTCAGTGTTAGAGAAACTTGAAAATGCTTTATAAAATTCCTTTAAGCGTCAACAGAAACATGTATCAATATAGCCGTTTTAGAGTGCAAAATATTAACATAATTTCAGATTTATACTTGATTACTCATACTCAAACCATAGGATAAAAAGGTATGCTATCACAAAATGGGTTAGACATAACATAGCTCAACCATTACTACCTATTAAGCCAGTAACACTGTGTAAACATATGACTATCTGTTTAGTGCAAAAGCATCTGATCTGAACTAGTGCAACAGATCTGGTTAATGTTTTATGCATCTATAAATTACGAGTGATATCACACAATTGTTATAACCAGTGAACCGGTCTGGTATCCGGTCTATTTGAACCATAAAACTGGTCTCAAGTTTTAAAGCAATATGAAAACGGTGAACTGGTCAAAAACCAAAAATAAGTGAAATTTTTTTTACATACCTATTGTTAACACTTTCATTATACAACACAATTGAAAGCATCCGTAAGAAGAGAGAGAAGAAAGAAGAAACAAAGCGTACCTCCTTTGAGCATGAAGTGAGCAAAGATCTGATAGAATATTTGAAAGACTTGTTCAAATTGGAGAACCTGGATCCTATTCCATTAGGCGAGGCATTGGCACCATGTTCAGGTCTTTTATCCATTGCCTTAAAATCAGTGGCTATGAAGAATCATTGGACACAGAGCAAAACAGAAATAAAAGCCAAAAAAAAAAATTAATGTGAAGCTCGTGCATACAAATCATTAGCTGTTGAAGTGAATGAAATGTGAAGCAAAGATGTGAGCAACAATTACCTGAAATGAGTCCCTCTGAAAAGAACCTGAGAGTTATAGCACGTTAATTGGAAAATATTGGAAAGCTAAATTACATACGAGCTAGAAAAGAGATTTAGTACATGGAAACTGGCTCAAAATTACAAGTGTATGACATTCATTTGTTAGCATTGTGAGCTGCGATATTAGCAGATTTTTGGAGCCCTCATTACAGAACAGTATTCAAAGCAAGTTGAAAGGCCAGAACCAACAGAAAAAAACAATAATAGAAAAAATCCGTGCTCTGCTGTTAGGTTCGTTTATTGATTTTCTCTTATATTCATTTTAAGATTGGGATAGAACAGAATTACGCAGCAGCAACAGTTTTACTACATAATAACATCAATGAATTGCTATGGAAAATTACTATTCATAACCCTAAGCCAATTCTGAGTTTAGGAAACCTGTTGCCACAATCGGTGATGTAAGTAATTGGTGCTGTGACCTAATTACAGTGATAAAGACAATTGCTGAAAGGACAATCATAGTATTAAGATAAAGAACGTACCCTGAAATTGTGCCTCTCGTCCTCGCGAGCAACCTTCCGAACAGAGAATTTGTTGAACACGAGACAATTTGTATTCACTCTTTATTTCCCGCCTTATAAGTGTTTCAATTCTTCAGCTCTTCCATAGTTCTATTAAAACATTCGGATATACAAATGATAATTACTTCAAAATATACATAAACATATACATTGGAAGGAGTAATTTATACTGATTAAAGAGGATTTTTTTCTGAGGTAATCATTAATAGTAAATTTAGTCATGATAATTTATTATTCATTTTTTATTAATATATGTTATTTTATTATTTTACTTTTGAAATTTTATAATTATTTTACAAAAATCAATTAACTACGTATAAAATAATCTAATAAAATAAGAAAAATTATTGTTAGAATTATTGTTAGTGTTGTTATTATAATTATAAAATTGAATATAAATAATTTTTATAATTTTATTGTAAATAGTTTTTTTGTGTAATTTTTTAATAAAAATATTAAAATTAAAAAGTAGTTAAAATTTAAAGAAGAGTTCTTCCACGTGCATCTCCATATTATCCTACAATTCCAAAATATTCATAATAACTTTATCAAAATCTCAAAAGCTACATACTTTCAAAAGGAATCTTTGATCAATATTTTGTTTCAAAATTTAAAATCGAAACTCTAGACCTTTACGCTGTGTTCGCTTGAAGGTAAGGTATTGTTTATGAATAATAGCGACGATTGATTTGCGAGATAGGTGATGTTCGCTTTGGACTATTTGCAACAATTTGCAAAGATGGAACGGAGCGGATTTGTGAGATACAATCACTCGCAGATATGAGATGATTTGCAGTGAATTCAAGGCAAATCTCGTCTTTGCCCTTCCTAGATATCATAATACCATATAAAAAAAAGAAAGTCATTGTTGTATTCGGTTCTGAGTGTACGTATTCGGTTACACTGCAGTGGGAGACGAAAGCTTTTGATTTATTCGATTATGGTTTATTGTATTGAGTTTCAGGCGTTCGTTTCTTGGATTCGGTTCCGGGGTGCCTCTTCTGTTGACACAGATCTCGACAGTTTCAGCCAAGGGCGCTCCGTCGTCTTCTTGTAATGGTTCTTCCCATCTTCTTTAGCAGCAGTAGCAGTAGATGGCGATGGTGTTTGAGTGTAGAAGGCGACGAGCGTGGCGATATTGGGCAGGAGCGTCAGGCGTTGGAGGAGGTACTGGTTGATGAGGAAAGCGAGGAGGTTGACGTAAGCGGCGGGAATGAGCAAGGACTCGACGAAGGAGTGGGCGAGGAGGAGAACGGTCGAACAGGTCTCGTGGGGGCGCATGAGGCGGACGAAGAGGGAGCTAGAGGGGAGGTCGCGGCGATAGAGGAAGGATTCGAGGGAATTGAGGCGGCGTAGGACGTCGTCGGTGAGGAAGCCGGTGGTGGGAGGGGAGGAGGAATAATGGGAAGACGAGAGTTTGAAAGCGGGGCAATGTGGTTTGGTGGAGGTGAAGAAAGAAGAGTGAGAAGGCAGAGAGAGGGAGAAAGAAATGTTTTGGATTTGGATAAAGAGAGAAGTTAGAAAGGCTATGGTGGTTGTGTGATTAATTTTTTTTGTTTTTAAAAATATTCAATTTCACCTTTGTAATAAATAATATTATAAAAATATTACAATTAAAAATAAATTCATTTTACTAAAATAATTTTTTTTACAATATTAAATGTTATTTTAATAATTAATGTTAATATTTCATTTTTTATAAACTTTTTTACAATTAAATATAATATTAACAATTATCATTTTATATTACATTAATAACTAAGGGCATTTTGGTAATCTTCAATTTCTATCAATTAAACAAATTTATTTTATCTCTCACATGAATCAAATCCTACACTAATTCTTATAAACTTTACTTTCGAATTCACTTTGATTTACGTCCAAATCTACTCAAACAAACAACAATTAATTCACCCTCAAATCCACCAACTCACTCTCCCCCAATTCCTCTTCCCAAAGTGAACACATCCTTAAAGAGTTACTCCTCTCGCGTCTCCTTGAAAATGAAACTTTCTCTCGCGCTTTTGTCCCAAAACGCTCTCTCTCTGGGTGCATCTCATCTCGGGCAACTCTCTCTTGCATATTCTCTCAATCTCGCGTCTCCATTGTGAATTAGCTCTCTCACTGCATTTCAAAGTCGCCCAAAGTCGCCCTTCACCATCTGTATGTCGCGCTCACCTTTCACAGGCTCTTTTTCATTTGTCGCAGTGTTGTTCTTTTTCGTCCTTCGTCAATCGCCTTCGTGCCGATGGTGTGGTGGTGTTTGGATCTCTTTTCCGCGCCTTTGATTTCTACAGTAAAGATTGGTCTTTCTTTCTCTGGTCGTTTCCATTGTCGTTTTCGTTGAATATGATATTGCATGTATTGTCGTTTGCATTGAATTTTGTTGCATATATAAATGGATTGAAGTAGAAATTGGATTGAATTGTATGTAAAGCATATGCATATCATCTGTTTGGATGTTGGGATCTGTGTGAATTTCTGGTTTGATGGGCATGCATGTAAGCTTGGAGGTTCGAAGTATAGTTAAGACTTTACCGAAGTTCAAACGCCGGTTAAGAGCTCAACAAAATTTGAAACACGACAAGGCCTTCACAACATTCGAACGTTAGTGAAGGCCTTGTCGTATTAAGCTCCCGTCACTATTCGAATTGCGTCAAGGCCTCAATTGACATTCAAACAACAACAATGTTTTAACCGAAGTTCGGTTAAGGGTTTTTAACTTAAAACTTACCTCAAATGAAGTCTTCTAAGCTGCAGCAATACACCATACATGGGACACAACACCACCACCGGAACTACCAACGACCACATGGACCACAAGTGGAATGAACACAAGCAAACACAAAAAACAAATAAAAAAATGTAACAAAACGAGTACGTTGTGTTTCATAAATATGGGGTGCAGGTATACATAGCTGAATTGATTGAATTAGTTGATAAAAAATAAAGCAATCATTAATGTCATCATTAACTTTCGTTAAGATAACTATGAGGTGTAAGAGGAGAATTAGGAGGTGCAGTGGAAGAACTCTTTAAAAATTGTCATTAAATAGTATTATTGGTAAAATAATTATTTTAATTTAAACAATTTTTATTTAAAAAAGTAAAATTAAAAAATAAATATAAAAAAAATTATGTATAAGTATAAATTATAAAGTATATTTTGCTTTTAAAATTTAATAATGCTTTTTTTATTTTAATAATCATGAAGTTATGTTTTATTTTTTATTATTATAATAAAAAAGTATATATATATATATATATATATATATATATATATATATATATATATATATATATATATATATATCCATTGGTGTTTAATCTACGTAATAATAATAACTTCAAGGTAATGTATTTTTAATAGTTTTTAATTCACACGATAGTAACTTTTTTACAAGTTACTAAAATTCACATATTTTTCATGAGTTGGATATTCCTTTTACATTTTTTTATGCATAATAACATTAAAATTTGTTTTTAAGATATTATTATTTGAGTAATTCAAGAGAAGTTTTTGGATGAAAATTTGTTATTTTGAAAATATTGTTAAACTAAAATATTCTTTTAATAATGTTTAACTTTAATATTTTATGTTTCATATTTCATATTAAAGGCCTTTGATATTTATTTAAAATTGTATATTGAATAATAGTGTCAGTTTAAAAATAATATATTTTGAGTTATTATTATTATAAAAAATCTAAGAGTAAAACAAAATTTATGAAATTTGAAATTCCGTCTTAAATATTTTAGTTAAATGTACGAAATTGATGTGATTTTTTGTTCAAAAATATAAAAAAACATAAAGAAATAAATATATTTTCTTTTTTTCCAACTTATTTTCAAAATCAGGATTATGTAATTTTTTGAAAATATTTTAATAACTTGTTTATTTTTATTTTTAAAATATTATATATTTTTAATATTTTTAAATTACTTAAAAAATATATGTTCAAAATCCTAAAACAAAAAAATGTATAGCTGAGTAAAATATGGGATAGATTAAAGTACGGTGCTTCTTCCTCTACCTTATTTTTCTACCCACGCCTTCGTAAAAGTGGCACTCCTCAAACTATCTTTCATAAAAACATAGTTGGCCATTCTCCTTTCAGGTTCCCAAAAAGGATATGTGATTATTACTGAGTGCATCAGATTATTTCCTATCTTTTATGGTTCTCCATTCATAAAATAAAAATGTGGCCTTAATCTTCTGGGTTTGCACGTCTAATATCTCAGCATATTGGTTACCTTAGTTAACCGATACTCAAGTGGTAGTATACACTTGGTTGCACTATGAAAAACACTTTCTACATTACCTGTTTTATCTAACCTACAACCTATTAAACATAAAGATAAAGATGAAGTTTAGAAGTTTTGATGATGTCTAAAATTAAGTATTAAGTGTTCAAGTTGTAAGAAGATCTTCATAAAAACTTGTATTATTTTAAAGCTTTTATAATTCAATAATTTTATGTATAGGGTGTTATTTATGTTGATTATATGTATTGTGTGTTTAAAAGTTTTCTAAAAACTCATTCTGTCTTAAAATAATCAATTACCCACTTATGATAATCCATTATCTATAATAAATTATAACTTATGATTATCATGAGTAATTATGAGAGTTTTCAAACATGTTTTTTACCGTTGTGCATGCATTAAATGCATAATTAATTACCTCATTTAGATAATCTAGCTGACAGTAGATTTGTTGGAGTTGTCCTTGAGTGAGGTCTTTATAAAGATGTTTTAGACTCTTATTCTAACACACAACTATACTTGTTAAATTGATTGAAGTGTGATCTAGGGTTTGTGTAACCCTTCTGCGCTGACTTTGAGAACTTGGTGTTGGCATAGAGCAAGAACTTTCACTGGGAGTGTGATCGATTATTATTATTGTTGCGAAGTGAAGTTTGTCATCCTTTGTGAAGATTCAAAGGAAGTGTTCATCATCCTTTGTGAAACATTCAAATGATATATTCATCTCTTGTGGTTTTCAGGGGAAGTGAGTATCATCTCTTGGGGGTAACAAGAGAGGTGTTTTTAAGCCCTTAAACTTGTCTTTATGTGTGATTGTAATAGTTTATTGGTTTTGTGATAATCTCTATTTGGAATTAGTAACTGGATGTAGGATTTTTGGGATCTGAACTAATATAAAACTACTTGCGCAAATCTCTATTTCCCTGCTCTTTATTGTTGTTGATATTATTTGTTAAGTGAATATTATAAAGAGAGAAGAAAAAATATTTTAAAGCACAAGAAATCAATTCACTCCATCATCTTAATTTTTGTCCAAACACGCTAATCATTTCGCTGCACTGCTCACAACCTTTGTCTCCGCTTACAACCTTTGTCTATGTACAATGAACTTGACCAACCATTATTCACACAAGTCAAACATAAAAGAAAAAATAAAGCATAATGCACATTTAATCCAGCCAAGGTTCAGACCCTTTACCTTATGCAATCAAACAACCACATCAACCAAACCAACTAGCATACATAGAACAATGCACACAGTTCTCATAAATTCATTCAACACATCACGTTAATCACATATAATAAAATAAATAAAACAAGTTAGACATACACATGAATCAAACACACAACAACCAGCCTATAACAAAAAGCTTTGGCCATATATATGTCACACTTTTCTTTTACTAAACATATAACTTCTTATTTTATAATATGCTGAAAAGACGTCCAAAACACATTTATATAATTTAGCTATTTTTTCATAGATTTTATAGTTTTCCTACTTTGTGAATCAATTATTAAATTCTTTAAGAGAAGTTGAATACTCAACACCAAGATCATAAAGAGTTTAAATAAGATATGACAAACAAAAATTACTCTTATATCAAAATCGATATATCTCATTTGCATGAGGACATTTATATTTTGTTGGTAAGTTGAAAATTAGATAATTAAGAATAAATTTTTTTAATAAAAAGGTATTTCGTATAAAATTGTGGTTATTTAAAAGAAGTAGTTTTAGCTTAAATTACTATGACTTGTATTAGCTGTGATTACTCTATATTTACATGTAATATTTTTCTTTCTTTTTAGAGGGATACTTTTAAGGTATATATATATTTCTATACGAAAATATTTAAATGACAATTAATTTTAGAGACAAAAAGTAATTGATCACTATATATTAACTAATTTAGACATTAATTTATAAATTAAAAATTATTAATCTCTAAAATAGCACTACATCAATAAAAAAGTTATAGTTAGTCACCAATTAAATTTTAAATTTGTCATTAACATTAGCTACCTACGAAAATGGAAAATGACAACTGAATTCACCATTATTTTCGAAAAATCCAAAATTGGATGGGTATCCTAACACGAACTCATCCAACTTTTTGTGTGTTGTTTGTTTATTTCATAATTTTGCTTTCAAGATTCTGCATGCATCGATTATTTTCACATCCTATTTTTTCCAGAGACACTAACACTAAAACAATCAGAAACACTAACTATACTTAACCTAAAGTAATAAAAGTTATGAAAGAGGTGCTTTTTGGACATGTCAGAAGTTGCAAACCAGGACAGTCGGGACATGACTGTTCATCACAGACAACGTACGAAACAGTGTAACCAACATCAGGCCAACTTAAAGACTGTTTCTTCATTTTTATTTTCACACCAGTGTTCCAAATTTGTCACCTTTCCATTCCAAATCCAGCCCCACTTCATCTTCCACCAAATGCTGTCATCTTCATCAATAAACACAACCACCACCACCTGCAACAGGAACAACCTGAACCACAAACCCCTCTCTTCCTCACTACCTTCACACTTCTCACACCAAACCCCGACAACCAACAACACTACCAACAACAAAGCCATGGAAGATGTGTGGGACGGCATCAACCTCACTTCCTTAAGCGGCCACAACACCAACACTACCCCCACCTCCAAAGGTGCAAATTTTCAAGACTTTCTAGCTCGACCCTTTAACAGCTTCACCGTGGACACATCTCCGGTGACTGCTCTCACCTTGAGCACGCGCTCTGAGTACCCTCCTCCGCAAAAGGACCTGCAATCGGTGCATACTGCTTCAAAGACCGAACCTTTTGCCCACCCATTTTCGAATAAAAGAGCCACACCATCTTCAAGGGACATGCGTGACGCACGACTCATGAAGAATCGTGAATCTGCTGCTCGATCCAGAGCCAGAAAGCAGGAAAATATTGCTTCTTCTTCAACTCTTAGCTTTAGAGTGTCACCAAAATCCACTGTTTCGGGTTTTTTGCTTAACAATGATCTTTGTCCGTTTTGCTTTTTCTGTGTAGGCTTACTTGTTTGAGTTGAAGCAAAAAATCAAGCAGTTGCGAGAAGAGAATGCAAGACTCAGAAGAGAGCAGCAACTGGTTTCCTTATTTCCCTTATCTCTTTGATTATTGGTTTTTCCGTACACATCTTTTCCCATTTTCTTGGCCTTTTCAGGGGAAGGGAAATAAATATGCATAAAGGTGTATTTTTTTTTATGTAAAAAAAAATTTAATCTTTTATCTATTTTTAATTCAGATTTCAAATATTTTTTTCTTTCATCCTATCACATACTCTAAAAAAGGGAATTTTTGGGTGATAGATAGTAGCTATTGAGATGATAAAATGTTTGTATTGTTTTGGCAGCAGTTGGGAGAAATAGCAACGAATAAGTGGAAGAAGGGCAATCTATATCGAACATATACAGCACCATTTTAAGAAGCATGTTACTATTAGAGTGTTCCTTTTACCCAGAGGCGCACGTTCCACTGAGACAGAAATGTACCCTTTAAAGTATGAATATATGATGATGTAACTTTCACAGCATTATGTGGCCCTAGCTTGGTAGTTGTAGATATTAAGCTCCATCTTCCATAAATGTGCCTAAAAATTTGACCATTATTGTTGATGGTGTGGGTGACATACTTTATATCTTTATTTCAAAAGTTCAATTATCTGCACATGTAGTTGTACTCTCTGGCTGTGGACTTTAGACCTTCCCAACAAACATGAGGATTGGCCAATAATAGATATTTTTAACACCTTGTCTGGACGCTGCAGCTATAAATTATATATTAGTTAGTCTCAAGCCATGCACAAGCTTGTTAAAGATAATATTTAACTTAATTATCATAGATATATCATTTATTTCAGGATGTGTTTGTTTTCAGAAATGGATTTGAGAGGAAAGTAAAGTTATTTGAATTAAAGAAAATATAATAAAAATAAAAAGATTTAAGAGAAAAATTTATGAAAGTTTTTTTAATAATGTGATAAATTTAATAAATTAAGAAAAGTTTTAATTACTAAAATTACAAGATTAATGAATTACCTTTGTTCATAAAATTAAGTTAAAATAAAATATAATAAATATAAATTATGTTAAAATGAAATGCGATTTTTAATATAAAAGAAATTCAAAATAATAAAATTTTATTCAAATAAAATAAGATTAGTAGAAATTAAGTTCAAATAATTTGTGGGTGGGTGATTAGTTTAAATAAAATTATTAGTACTAAAAATGAGTTATTATTTAAAATTGACAAAATTATATTAAGCATGGAGTTGCAAATGCATAGCATCAAAGAAACAAAAAGGCAAAGGATTATTCTTGTAATTAAGTATAGGATGACGTGATTTTTTCCTCTAATCAATGTCGACTCAAAGGTGAAGGTGATAAAGCACTAGCTTTAGGTAAAAAAAAAAAAGACTTCATTTTTTTTTTCAGTATTAATATTCTTCTATTAAATTAATTATAAAATTATGCTTAATAAAAAAAAGCCTTAAAAGGATATTTTTAATACTAATATACTTTAATTAAATTAATTATAACTAATAAAATTTAATTAAATTATTATTAGTGTTTGTTAATTTTTATTAGTATTAAAAATTATATTTAATGAGTTAAAGCCTTTTTGTCAATAAATTATAATTTTTTTTAGAAAAACGATAATTATTAGTTATCTTTATCTTCTTATAATCAAAATTAATTTTTATTTTCCTCTTTTATCTCTATATAGTTTCTAATCTACGTATTTTATTCCTTGAATTTTATGTTACTTGTGTGTATTAATCCTTTTATCTCTATTTTTGGTTAGAATGTTTTTTTGTGTGTGCTTTGTTTTTATTCTATTTGTTGAATTTTTATTATAATTATAGTGTGTTCTTTTGTCCGATTTTGTTTTTTAATACTTTGCAATTTGTGAGTTTAGAGTGTTTTTCTACAAAAAAATTTGATGATGGATCGAAATTTTTACTTGAATTGAATTCATGACTATTAACTAAGTTAGAGTTTGATCTTTTAGTGGATAATAGAATTTAATTCTTTAAAGAAATAAATAATGAATACGAGTTGAAATCGAAAAACAATGTAAAAATTAAACGAAATTAATTATGACAATTTTCTAGATAATTTTATATAAAAAATTCTAAAATAATATTTTTGAATAAAAATCTCTTCACTCGTGAAAGGATAAAAAAAAGTTCAGCCCCTTAAATTTGTCCATGGAAATACCTCCAAATCAGCTCATTTAAACAATTTCTAACACTTTATTTTTCCTCTGCTAAAATACATTACTCCAAACAAATATAGCCTTAAAGTTTTATCATGATTTTATTTTTAAAATATATTTCAAAATATTAAGAAAAATATGTATTTAAATTATTTTTAGTATTAGTTTTCAAATTATATGAAATAATTAAGCAAATTAGAACAAATACGATCTAAAGAGAATGAGAATTTTTCGTAAAAACTATTTTCTATTTCTTTACTTCTGGGTTAAGAGGTCGATAGGTTCCAATTTTTGAGCTCGAATTAATATATAAGGTGTTATTCAATTCAATAATTATTTTCTTTTATATGTAAACAAATTCTGTAGGACAAAAGTAGTTAATGTGTTAAACCTAAAGATCAAATTTTTTAAACATGAGTTCTGGTATTAACAAGAATTATCATTAATTATACTTTAGTTCATGGATCGTGTCCATAGAAAAAAAATCTATATTGTTTATGTTTAAAAAGAGAAGACCATATTTAATAAATTCTAACGATTTATTAAATTTTATTACTTAATCTACTGTTTATAATAGAAATCAATTAAAATTCTAACAGAATAATGGCAACATGTATTCATGCTTTAATGGGTTAGTGTGTTAATTGGTTTTATTTATAGTATATATTACTTAGTAAATGTAATAAATAACTATAATTTATTTAATAAGACCTTTTTGACATTAAGCTGATAATCTAAATCTAATATATGCAACGATATTTGTTTGGGGACTCCTAAAATTTGAAATATTTTCTGCAATTAAGAATTCTAAATATTAAAAATACATCATACATTATAAAAGGACACTATAAAGTATACGAATGTGAAAAAAAAATGAGAAAATTACATGAACACTCCAATATTTAATTTATATGCAACTCGATATGTCTTTATATATAATTATCGTGTTTTCACCACAATGAAAGCTTTTTTATTCGAAATTTAAATTGATAAAGCATGCAAGTCAAAATTATAACAGGTCATTATAAAATAATAGCATAGCAGAGACATTGTTACAAATTGTAGTTCATTCATAATAAATAGATAGAGAGTATAGATTTATAAAATTTATATGTTTTTTTGTAGTGACCTTAAAGACCAAATAATAAAATACCTAGTTTTTTCAATGTGGTATTTATTATTTAAATTTTATGTTAATGGGTATCTTGTTTTCTTATCTTACCTACGTGTGTCTAAGCGTCAAAAATTATGGAATTTCGAAATTAATGTAAAAAATATTATTATTAAGGTAAAGTGACAAGTAAATTTTATTATTTCAATTGAAAATACTGTAAATAACAATTTGAAAGTTGCTTATCGGAAACCGAATTTTTTATTTTAAAAAAATGTATTATCTACATAAATATTTGACACGGTATATTATGTATATTATCTGACTAAATTTTATAATCAAGTATATTATTCGGGTGAAGTTGGACATTTTTGGAATTAGATAGTTAAATAAAAAAGCAAATATTTATTGGAAAATATCATTCGTTGTAAGAGTTATTTTTAGGAGAATTATTATATAATTTATATACAAAAGAAAAATGTAAGAATAATTTTTACTTTTTTTTATATTGTTCATGTATCTCAAATATTTATTTATGTTTTTCTTTTTTATACATAATGTTATAAAAGAAAAAAAAAACATTTGACAACCATGAAAGCTAAAGTTGAAGAGAAGGATTAAAACATGAATGGTGAGTTTGTTAAGATTTCATTTTTTTCCGACACTTTGTTTGAATATGGAAGGAACAAAGAAAGAAAGACACAGAAGATTGAAAAAGAAAAGGAATGAATTAAAAACTGAAGCTAATAATTGAGGTTATTAGATGAGGACAATGTGACTTCATTTTTTTAACGTCTTTTGTCAGAGTTTATCTTCTTTGGTCCATACCTATTTTCATTCACACAAAGTAAAATCAATTTGACAGTTTACTAATAGTCTTTGGAGTGGTAAAGAAAGGTGGTTGCGGACAAATACAACACATATATACCTCAAATATAACGTCCACTGTATATAATATATTACATAAAACTTAAAACAAGTTCTCAAATTTATAATCATAGTTTTAACATCATACATACAAAATGAAGTATAACCAAAACACATGATATATGAATTTTCAATTGCATTTTAGCATAAGAATGTAATTTGTCACATTTGAAATATTTATATTAAGTATGTTTTAATAAAGACATATTTTATCAATCGAAAATACAAAAGGTAAAAAGTAATCCAAATTTATTTTTTTATGTTAGAGCTTGTTATAGAGGAATATTTTTCATCTTCTCATCACGAAAAGTTTTAGTTATGTAAATAGATTATAAGTGAAGTATATGATATCATTTTTCTTTAACGAGTTTTTTATTTAATGCTACATCATACAAGTCACAATACCAACTTATCTATTCTTACCACATAACCTTATGTTTTACAGCGGTATGGTCTCACTTTTACTCTCTAAATATTACCACAATCAACGGCAGAAATTATACCTATCTCTTTTGAGATTCCCTCTTTGTTTTTAATTTTAAAATTTACAGCTTTGCTTGTTCACACTCAATTTTCTTCCACTTTTTAAAAAATATTCACTTTCTTCTATTATTTTACGGAATGAGATTTATCTTTCTTATATTTTTAAATACAATTATTTCCGTCTTTTCTAAATATATTCGCAACAATAAAACAATAGATGTAGAAAAGTACAGAAAATCGTCAAATAAGACTTTGAAACACGATCTCTGACGTATAATAAATCTATCGATTTTACTGTGATTATAAGACTGTTTTAACCTGTGAATGCATAACAAATAAAGTTGGTAATGATTATTTGAAAACGTTAATCCAGCCCGTAAGCCTAAAATAAAAAGTAAACGAATTACATGAATAAACGATATTAGAACAGGAATAACGAAGACAAGTTCCATGGAGTGCAAAAAATTGAAGTTTTAAATAACCCCACAGGGACAAATTTATGGCTAGTAAGAGTTTGAATGAAATAAAACTAAGGAAAAAAAAAGGTGTAGTTATTTCCAAATATGATGTGAAGGGGAAATAGTAAGGGACATCATACAATGATTGAGTGAAGCAGTTGCGAAGAAGCTCCGTCAGCAGAAAGCCATGTATGTTCCCCTTCACTCAGTCAACTAGTAGCTATCAAACTCATTCAACACCCATTGATCGATCTCACATATAATGCTCCTAAACCAGGTGGGAACATGAACCCCAAACAATTTAAAAAGCAGCCAAGGGGGAATTCAGGGGAATAAAAACAAAAAATAATCCCCACATTAAAGTAGACTACCATCCCACCATTGGAGTAGGAACATTACACCCCATATAAACAAGTAATCACAAGAGTAATGCTACTAGCTCCAAAACACAAAATATAAATGCGCCTTTTCCGGGCCATTTTTACCATTTGGTGTTTTTTTCTGTTTTATAAAAAGGTATTTTCTTCCCATTTCTCAATCATGTTTTCCTAGATACCTCATGAGAAATCATGTCCCACTGTGCGATATGTAAAAATTGAGACCATGATCCCTGCTTCCTGCCTCCCTCTGAAGAATATTCTTCAAAAAATGTTTTAAAGAACAGATGCAGCTCTAATTTCTGGCAGAAATAGAATGATCTGAAACTTGAATGCCGACTTGTCCAGTACTCTCGCCAGTGGAAAGCAGATATTGACCATTCAATTCCCCGAAGGGTCTATTCTGTGAAACATCTAATACCCCAGTATCATCATTGATAGTTGTTTCCAGAGTAATGTTTTGGACTTGTTCTGCCAGTTGTCCAACGGTTTGAGAACCTCTAGAATTAGGAAGCTGAGCAGGAGGCATGATCCATCTCCTCCAATCATTTCTTTTCCTAACTTTGTCACCCTATAATCCAAGAGGAATAAGTTTAACATAAAATAGATTTAACAAACAAATATAATCTGATTGTCCTGTTTACTTAAATTTTAAAACAGGGAGATATAATGCAAGTTTAACAAAAATACCTGAATTTCAACAACAGATGACGCTCGAACAGCATCTATCACAGTCTGGATATTTTCAGTCAAATACTTGACCTACGACATAAAAAAAATAGTCATCTAATGATGAACAATGCTTCATCTACGTATCCACAATAGAAAAATTGGCAAACGAACAAAACTTGGCCAGAATACTAACCGAAATCACAAGAAAAACCAAAACATAATATAAGGAAAACTCTAACAGACTACCCCACATATAATGTTCAGCTTTAGAAGTGATTCTAAAAAATAAAAATACAATAACAAAATCTTCCATTTCCATTTTACCTATGTCAGTAAATCAAATTCGAGAAAATTCAGCAAGATCAACTTCCATACACATTATTAGTCACTCAAATAAACGAGTCACTCAAATCAGGGCTTGTACAACACCATAACACCATCAAGAGACATATGAATATGGAATTCCTTAAAAAGATGGTAAATTTGAGAATAGCAAAACTTGGTTCATTCAAGTCACCTCACAAATCATAAAAGCAAATGGTGTACCGTTTTCCCAACCTGGTACGTTTGTGTATACCCTGCAATATTACTCTTACGACCCACCTATATCCATCTAATTCAACAATAAGTTATTGCAGGGATCACATTCATATCTGTCAGCCCAAGAGATAAATAACAGAAAATCAAAAAGGAAAGTCACACTGAGGTTTGTATCCAAGCCTTTCTAGTCTACAAGGGTGGTGAATAATTCATGTATCAACCAAAGTACATTGTTGGAACCCAGCATTCATTACATTTTGATCCATACTGAATGTAGCACTTACCATGCACCTAGCCGTAATACATTGATTTTAAGAGTAAATTCATACTTCTCTCAAAGATTTTCTAATATAACCTAAAAAAAACAAAAACCTATACTACAACTGTTTGTCATCCCATGAATGTCATGGAAAGGACAATAAAATATAGGATACATTGGATAACGAGAATGTTACTACATATGTCATCAATCACTATCCAATATAGAGAGCATCAAACAATACAACAGAAAGTGCAGTATGGTATTATTAATCAGCTACAAACCCGATCAACCAACCAACTTCCCATATATAAAAAAATCAGGCAACCAAATACCACCAAACCAACTTACTTTCTTGAAGTTTGATATTAAACTTATAGGAACCCATCCTTGGTCATCCATGTTCCGCCTCAAGTATATATCCTTAACTAAATTATCATTGCTGAAAAAGACAATGTGTGGTAAATATGCAGACAACTTCTTAAAGCAGTTAAAAATCATAAAACAATGTGAAAATAGTGACTAATCAAAAGCATAAGCAACACCTGAAATAGTAATCAATCTGGTTCACAATCTTAGTGTGCAAATGATTATCGGCAGGTTGAAAAAACATTGCATTAGGTGGTATTGGAGAGACAAAGGGGACACCTCTCATTGATTCCAGGGGTGGAGGTGAAACATATAACATCTGAGGAGGTAGTTCTGCAAATACAAACAATTATCAGACCACGAACATAAACAATAAAAACATCATCTGAACATTATTACACGTACCAGGATAGCCAATAGAACCATAAGGAGGTCGCATTGCAGGTGGGGGTGGATATAGTTGAGCAAGATTAGGAGGTGGTGGAGGCCTAATAAACCTAGGAACAAATCTTGGAGACATATAGTTGTCTCTACCATTAAAATTGCGGTGATTACTCCAGTCCTGATTCCCACGATCATGATCACGTCTACCCCCATAGTTATGATGGTGACCATCCCCACGCTGATGAGGACCACCACCATTCCGGTGTCTAAAAGAATTCCGTTGTGGCGGATGATCATTAGGCACAAATCCAGCTCTCGGTTGATGCTCTTTAAGAGAAGAATTATAGTTGTGGGACCCAGCAGGAGCCATAGGACCTTGAGGCCCCAACGTTTGTGGAGGAATGTGACCACCATTAGAAGATGGGTTGAAATTGCCTCGCTTATTAAAAGACTTCTGATGAGTCTGCACAGTGTTGTTCGCACTTACATTATCCCTATCTTGCCTATGTGGTGAAGGAACCACACTTCCAGAACCCTACAACAGCAATGCACATGTTGCACTTTCAAAAATCCATACACCGGACAAACTAAAAGAGAGATTCAATTTACAATCACCTGCAACAGCCTTGATCTAAATTCTAATATTAAAAAAACCTACACTGCATTATTTTTCAGTTGGTAGAATAGAAAGACAAAACAACAAACACTAGACAGAACTGGATATTACTACATAAAGTTAATAAAAAATAACGGCCCCAAGTATTTTGTATTTTTTTAAATCAATAATCCCAAATTAACAAAAACAAAAGATGGAAGGAAAAAAAAACCTGCAATGATGGCGCAGACATCACATCCATGGAACCCTTCGCAGATTCCGAAGGTGAAGGCGATTTTGCCAAAGCGCGAGCGGATTCCGACAGTGCGGGCCAGGAATCCGCACCCATGACGGAAGAAGAAGCACCGTTGGAGGGCTTATTCCACGCAGGCCTCTTGCCGCTATTGACATTGTTTCCACCGCCGTTATCAACATCATCTGCCGGGGCAGAATTGATGAAGGCAGAGTCGAGAGGCAGCGGCGGAGAGGAAGGAGGCGCAGCTGCAGCCACAATCTGACTCCAGGGCGAGGAGACTCCAGGCTTAGGAGAATGATTGGGAGAGGCACCGCTCGTAGCCATTTGAATCCGAATCGGAATCCCAACCGGAAGAGTGTGTGTGAGTATGCGTTAGGGTTAATCTCAATCACAATCTGAGTGTGTGTGAGAGGTGATCGAGGAGATGGTGATAAAAAAAAAATTGGGATTCAGAGAGAGAAAGTGTGTGTATGTGTATATTAGGGTTTGATCTCTCGGATCGCAAGTGGTAGAGGTATTTGGTTTGTTAGAGAGTGTGCATTTATAAGAAGGAGAAGGGGGTGGGGTCACGTTGTTTCTTGTGCTTTTTTGCTCTTCTCACTGTGACTCTCAGAATCAGGGATGAGCTTCCTTCTTATACCAGGTTTTCTGTGACCTCCAACTTTACGTAAATACCCCTATCTGCGAATAAAATATATTCTAAAAAAATTTAGTTTTTATTCAAGATAGAGATATACATTATATGATAATCCCTCTATTTCATTCATTTTCATTCTTATTTTCAACTTATCATAATTATAATATTTTATCTTTTACAAATTTATCTCATCTTTCTGTTAATCTTTTCTTCAGAGATTAGATTACATACACCTGATCCTGATGAGAGTGGCAAGGCAACTAATTCTTCTTTACCCACCCTGCAACTGTATACTGCAACTCCAAACAATGATAACTAAATCAGTTAGACTAAATCTTTTTTTACAATAAAATTTTAATATCGGTATATCAATCAAGAGAATAAACTTTTTTTTCTAATTTTAATATCGGCATATCAAAAATATGATTAAAAGTATATTTTAATAATTATTTTTACTATTAAAAATATAAGATACTTAACTTTTCTCTATTTTTAATTTCTTATATCTTGAAATTATTCTTCAACAACATTGTACTTTATTATGATTTTGAAGAGATCTGACCCAAATATTTTATTCAGATCCCATAAATTAAATATATAATTTATTTTAAAAGTATAATTTTAGTTTCAATAATTAGTTCAAAAATTTTCTGTTATAACCATCTTAAACTACTCTATTTCTATCTTTATCTCGATACTTTGTCTTCTCAACAGTTTATATCCTTTAATCATAATTATTTTTAAATTATTGAATATCTTTCGAATAAATTATAATCTTTATCTCGATACTTTGTCTTCTCAACAGTTTATATTTCACAATATAATGTAGTATTTTAATTTGTTCGTTATAGTTAATACATATTTATTTGGTATAAATAAAATCAATAATAGAAAATATTTTTGAACATATAAGTTATGCTTTATATTTACTACAAATTTTTTAATATGTATTGTATATTTAGTGTTATTGATTTCTTAAAAAAATCAAAATTCAAATTGAAAATAAAATAATTAAAAAAATAAGTCGAATTATATCAAAAGTTAAATTAAATTTGTTTGGTACATTTGTGAGAGACAGCTGTTTGTAAATTTTTAAACAAATCCATTAAATTAAAAGTGTAAAATCATGTCATATACATATTGTATTACGACTTTTAAGATAAAGTTCATATTTGAAATTCAATTATAATATTTAGTCACAGTTAGTTAAATGTTAAGATATTCGTTGATAATAAAAAATATTAAAATAAAATTAAACAGGAGAATTTAAGAAAGTAAATAATTTTACACGGTCATGTATATATACTAACTATTTTAGTATATATTTTTAGAAAAAGTCAAATTTAGAAATTCATTATAAACACTGAATAGTTATTATTTTAATTATAATAAAAGATAGAGTAAAATAACAACAGGCATCGTGGACAAGTATTAGGTTTTCTTACTGAACAATCATTTCTAAAAGATAAAATAAAATCATCTTTAATAGTATGTATCGTTGATGATTTTTTTTTTAACGAACTAGTGAAAAACATTTTAATATAATATAAGGTTGTAATTAAAATTTAACTATGTAATAATTTATTTTACAAACTATTATTTAAAAAAGAAATACTTTTCATTGGTCTTTCTAATTTCCTTTGGAAAATTTTAAATTATTCAATTTAGGGTAATTTAAATCAATTGATTCTTGTTTTAAAGTAAGTTTTATTTTTCTTTTAGACTTTTAACTTTGATTTTTAATGTTTGCACATGAAATATTTAACCGTCCAACTTATTATAAGATCACCTTACTAATTAAAGATATTATATAATTAATGAAAAACATAAACAAACATATAAATATATAAAACCTATTTACAAAATTATTAATGAGAAAATAAAAACTAAACTTTTAAAAGATAATTAATACTTATGAAAATCAACTATAGAATACAAAAATTATATATCTAGTAATAGTTATTATTTCTAAAAAGACCATCAACAACCATATTGTTTTACAATTTTTTCACATACGATCATTTTTTCATATATAATATAAAATCATTATACAGACAAATCATAACACAACAAACAACAATGTAAGACAGTGTAAATATAAGAGACCATGAATATTATAAATTTTCTAATCATCATAACCAGCCAATCACGTATAACAAAATCAAATGTATGCATAAAATTTGCCCTCATAACCCACTATCTCTCAAGGCTTAAACATTTGACTTTACTTTTGAAATAAAATTGTATTGAGTAGATTGAGAGATTGTGCGTCTATTATCCCTCACTCTTGTCTCTTAGGACATATATATGTTAGACATCATCCCTCCCAAAGAGCATGACAAGGTAAGTTATGTATTTATGAGTTTGTTCTCCTACCGAAGGTCCAAATATGAACCTCTCCCGACTTTCATAACTAGATATATATTTCTTTATGTGAGTAAAATACTAGCAAAGTCAATATAATCTCTTTACGAAATCAACATTCAATACACCCTAACTCAATATCAATGTAGCACTTCTTCCTTGGAAATCACTACAATATCCAATATTGTTATCCAAACAACAAACATCACACATTACATATCAAACTCATTCATTATTGTCAACATACATGATTAAATAAAACAATTTTGAACATAAATCAATATATTACAAAACATAGTATTTGAGGATCCCTAACGCCCAACACTACACTTTAGGAACTCTTGGAATGAATTCCATATGGCATCTAACAAGGGGAATATGACACTCAACGCAAGGTCTTGACACCCAATGTTAAACCCCCTAAAGCTCACTATCAAGTGAGCATTCAAGGATACCAGGTAGCACCCACTAAAACTCATTATCAAGTTAACACTCGGCGGTCCCAATATAGTGGCTTAGACCACCGAAACCCATTCATATAAGCGGCTAACAGTCCTAAGGTAGTGCACACTGCCTTTGACCTTTGGATCTCACTAACTTAAGCCCTTCGCATGGCACCCAACGGATTTGTGGTACCACATGACGCTATATCAAAATTCCAGCCTTGATTTGACTGAGATAGGTTATCTAACTTATTTGTTTATGCAATTTTAACTCTTACTTATTTTAAAATACCTTGTTTCAGTTCAAAATAACCTTAGGTAGATCAAAATGGATAATCCTAACAAAATCAAATTAGTTTTATAAACAACATTTCCAATTCAGCAGTTCAAAAGCAAATATCACAACAGTTCAATTTCATTAATTCAAAGCTTGATCATTATAATTAAACTAGCTTTCCCTACCTAGATAGATGCTCTTAAACTCCAAAAAGTGTTCTACACAGACTCAATTCTCATAAACTCCATAGACTCTACCTCACACAGGTGTTATTCTACCTACACATAGAGAACATTAATCAATGTTCATAATAAACCCTAACAATTCTAATTGAACACAGGGATTCATTTTGAGCATTTTAACGTTACATCCAAACATTTTAACATCTTAAAAGACCAAGAAGAAGGCAAAAGATGAACTTACTATATTTAATAAACTAATTAGGTAGAATTGAAAACCTTTTCATCTTGAGTCCACTAGTGGTCTCTGATCGTCAAACAAATGAAAGACAGACTCAAGAAAAAAAGAAGACAAAGAAAGTTCTAAAAAGGGTTTCTAAAGAGATAGTGATTTTTTATAGAATAAAACTTGATTAATGTCAAAATTATTTATAGTTGAACTTTTTATAAATAAAATAATTGAGTGTCATCATTAAAACTACCACTACTCTTACACTATTTTTAAGTCCTTATAAAATATGAATCATTTAGATTAATATATGTTAATCTAAATTTCTAATATGTGTTAAGGTAATGGATGTTAATTATGGTTTATATTTTTTTAAGGACTTAGAAAATAGTGTAAAAGTGGATGTAGTTTTAATGACAAATCATTGTAAATTGATCTTTGCAAGTTTGGACTCTTTGTATGTGATAATTTAAGAAACTTATGAACCAAGTTTACACTAATTTGATCTTTGATTATGTTGAAACTCATAATAGTTACATTTAAATCGAATTAGAGTCTAGGGTATTCCTTTTGAGCCAAAAACACATTTGAATGTTACGGATTACAAAATAGGTATACAATGATTGTTGTTCTTTTATAGTCGTTGAAAATGGTGGGGAAAAAGTTGTTTGATTCTAGATATTTGATTTATAAATATGCATACTTTTGCTCAAACAAAACAATTTCACTATAAGTGAAACTAATAACAAGACCAAACTTTTATTTTACGATGACTTTAAAAGAGAGATATTCTTACTTAAGTGGAAATCTAGACAAAATAATTACCTTTTTTCATGAAGGATTTGTTTTTTGGGTGAGAATCTTATCACTCGAGGAATGGTGATCCATATGATTGTTCGAGTCATTCTCTCTGAAGATTCCCAGAGACCTCGATAGCTTCTTTCAAGTTGGAGTATAAGACATGGTAGACGATTCTTCCATGTTAGTGTCTTTTCATCATAACTTATAACAAATGAATCATGAATCATATTATGAGCAATGAGCTCCTCAACCCATGTTTTCTTCTCATTTATTTTTTATCTTTTTAATAAAAATTTTATGTGATGACTGTTGTTGGATTTTGAGGTGTCAACATAGTTAAGATACCAAAGTTCATTCATACCTAACATGAACTTATTAGGGAATCATAAGATATCATACACAAAACAGTAAACCACAACAAATCAGAAACACAATTAATATAAACATTTAATGTATTATTATGATCAGAAACCTAAAAAACACTCACGGTTCAATTTCAATAGTACAATAGGAATATCTACTTCAATAATGCTCTTACAACCACAAAACTTCAATGCAATCGAAAGAAATTGTCAACACACCCATAACCATTGATTCATACTACAAAAATGACATTTGAAATGTCCACAAACATCAAAGTAGCAACACCATTATCATCATCGGCTCTCCATAGGAAAAAAAAGTAAAAAGGAAAGAAAGATAAATCATAAAGAAAAAAAAATTCAAAGTCTTAATTTAAACAAATATATGTGAGACTTTTAGGAAAATCTAAAATAAAACTCAACATATACATGTTATTGTATGTTAATAAAAAAATAAATGTCAATTTTACAAAAGTTCACTAATCAATTTTTTTTCATTATTTTTCTTTAAATTCATTGTAAGGTGTGTTAGTAAAAAGAGAAAAAAAAAACTATTTTTTATTAATATAAGTTTAATCAATTATGAATGATTTGCATTCACCTTATATGTATATCATTATTACTTTTTATTCTACTTTAATATTTTTTTCAAAGCTTTTCTATTTACTTACACAAAAGAGGTTATTAATATATATATATATATATATATATATATATATATATATATTACTCTAACACTATTTTTATTTCTAATAAATACTTTTGTTTGGTTGAGACTCGAATTTGGAAGAAAAATATTATTAATAACTTTATTAGAGTTATTTTTTCATTTTTCACATGGACATGTGGACATATAAGTTTGTCATTATGCTTACTATATAGTTTTGTAATTTTATTCATCTCAATCCACCTAACTTGTTCTGACACATCAAAACTAATTATTGTTTGTAGTTTATTTTGTTAGTTTCAAATTTGTTTAATTTTACTAGTAATATTTAGTTAACACTTTTTTTATTCACTTCTATCATTTTCTTAAAAGGTGTTAGTTTTTAACTTCCTTTTTTTCCTTTATCATTTCTTTAAAATCTTTTATCTATGTATTCATTCTTTTGAAGATCGAAACTTGTTATAAAACTCTTTCAAAGAGACCTATACTTCTTCCTTTTTTAACAAAGTAAGTTATTCTAGAGTCATTTGATATTTGTGTTGGGTGCATGTTTAGGGATTAGGTTTGCATGTATGGTCTATGAGCTCTTGATGAATCTTTGTTCAAATAGGATAATTTAGATATGGTCAAATCTTTAACCTAAGTTTTCTTTGTGTATATATTGTCTATCTTTGTGATTAGAGGTGCTTGGAGTTAAAAGAACCATGTTGTGCTCTTAAACAGGTAAGGGAAGTTAGTTTTTAAAAACTTTCATGTGTTTGGGTATATAATTATGATTGTTTGGGAAACTTAATTATGAATTGGTTTGTTACACTGGAAGTGATATGACATTTGGATTTTTTTTCGTGGTGATTGATAATCTATTTAGTCTTGTAAGATTGCTTTAAAGATAGGTGAGATTGATTTAATGTGTTTTGCTCTTGTTAAACCTTGGTTTTTGGTTTATTAATGAAGACTTCTCTACGAGACATTTAATTGATACTTTTTTTAGCTAAGATATAATTATATTATAATTTTATAAAGCTTATTAAGTGAAAAATAGCTTAGAAATAGTCAATTTACTCCATTAAAAACTCAGAAGAATTTCAAGTTTTTGGAATACCACTAGGTGCCCCTACAATATTGTTAGGCACCACTTAACATTGGCCTCTAACTTAGCTTGCTTTAAGTGGGACTACCATACATTCGATGTTGGGTGCCATCCAAGGGTTGTCGGGTGTTAGTCTCGAATTAAATTATTGGGAGTTGTAGAGGTGCTCTTGTTGAACGCTTTCTTGGTAGGCTAGGTGCAAAGGGCTGACATAGGGTACCACATGACTTGTGTTGGGAACTGTTTTGCAAGGGAGAAAATATTCCAATTTTGTGTTAAGTGTATTGAGTAAGGGTTCAGAAGACGATTATTTAGACTCTAGTAGGTATTTCAACTCACAAAGAGTAAGATATTTAGATAATGAGAGTTGATTGAGGTTTCTATGACGGGAATTGGTTATGAATGGACCCTTTTTGGTTGAGATATGTGAGTTAACCTTGTCATATAAGAAAGCTTGGTGGAACCACTAAAATGTTATCGGGATCCTTATGACATGTGCAAAATTTTTGGATCTGACTTTATACACAAAATCTTCTAAAAGTAATTGTAATGATTTATTGATATGATGTATTTAGTTGTATGAATTAGTTCTACATGATTTGCTTGATTTTAAATCTTTGAATTTAATTCTACATTTTTTTAATATACTTGTTTACCCTTGTTTTATGATTGTTTCTTTTCTTTTTCTAAGATCATAGGTTACTAAAAAACAAAGAATACTGCAAGCGATGAACCTAAAAGTAATTTAGGTCAAGAATAGACTAAACATGAATGATTAATGTTATATTACTTATTTTATATTACATGTTATTTGTCTCTTTTTATTTTGAAATACTTTTTATTTTGAAATACTTTATATTTTGAAATACATTTTATATTAGTAGTATTTGAGGAATAATATAATACATGTGTGTGACCAAACTTGTGTAGTTTATGCTTGATAACAAATGATGAAATATCTAAATTAGTAGAAAGTTTTACTAATAGGAGATGTTACACTTTTTATGTTTATTTTCTTTTTATTCTTCAAAGTGACTTTATATGTTTATAATTAAATAATAAACTCTTAAAAAATTGACTTTGTGTTTTATTTTTTTAGAGTATCTTTTCTTGTTTACTTCACATTCGAATATAGTTAGAAATTCAATCACACGTTAGATAAAAGAATTTTGGAAAAAAAAATAAACTATTTGTATAAAGATATATCACTTAATTTTGTGATATATATATATATATATATATATATATATATATATATATATATATATAAAGTATTGAAAGTAAAATAAATATAATTAAAATAATTTATTTATTAATATAAAATTACAAGACTCTAAAGTTAATTAAAATTGAAATACCCTGAAATATATTTTATCAATGAAATAATCCAAAATTTATATAAGAACACCATATAGACATATTTAATTTGATTATTTTATATTTGTAATTTCACTCAATATTTATGATATAATAAGTAAACTTTTTAAGTGCTTTGCTTTCAACTAACAATCACAAACTTTCAACTACCAGTTAATTTCTCATGTTATAACTAGTTTTAAAGATTTAAGCTATTTTTTTCACTGCTTATGAGTGCAAAACAAAATACAATTTAAGTAGATTTCTCAATCCCATGGTTACACAACTTGCTCTTACAAACGTCAAATCGACTAATTATTGATCAATTAAATAGCCCCAACTAATTTCATCGTTTCACAACGTGTTTGGTGCAGCCATTTTTCATCCAACTCGGTCAAGAAAATAATTTAGGGTTATTTGGATTTCTGTTTCTCCTTTCTTTATGATCATAAATTAGTTTTTCGTTTTTTTTTTTATGGCAGAAGGTTTCAATAAAGATAGGTCTTTAATTCGACCTGTATATAACATTTATGTCAATTGCTACAGTGTTTGTTGTTAAAAACACATACATTAAATTGTATTAAACGTATATTTAATGCATTTGAATGAAATAATATCTTTTTCTTTTACATGTATATGAAAAATAAAAATCAAACAAAATCCTGAAAGGCAAACATTATGAAATTTCCATTTTGAACAAGATCAATCAGTTAGTATTATAAGATAATTATATTTCATGAATTTCCAATTTTTTTCCTGGTAAACAACTTAATTCAATCTGGAAAAAAGCAATTTCCCTACCACTTTTTATTTCGGCCTAAGTGTTTAAAATAAAACTGCTTAATTAAAATGTAAACATCATTTTGGCAATAGATGTAAGTCAATGTTGCTGAATGTTCTCACCAAATGTTTTCCATAAACTAGCACAGTTCATTATGAGACGGGGTTCATGAGATTCAAACTTCAGATTTTAAGTCCAATTACAGATGAGAGTAAAGAGTGAAATGTATTAAATTGAAGTTTTAAACATGGATACTGTTCACCATTGATAATAATATGTTTTCCAGAACCAGAAATCAGAAGCATATGGAGTGGAATTGCAATATCTATGAACCATGTTCAACAGAGAACATGGGAGAACACTAACCCTTGACGATGTGAGATTTTCAAATGGTATCTTCAAGCAGAGATACATCCAAAACTTAGAATAGCAGAACAACATTCTAATAGCTCAGATAGAGGATCCAAATTCCTCTCCTAATTATCATTTCTTGAAAATTTGGTCCCCAGAAGAAAACTCTAACACGGTTCCTTCGCAGACATAAAACTTAGATGTGCTTCAGCACACATATGTACATCCCTGACACAGGAGTAGCAAATGCTAAACAACACGATGGAATATCAAATTGCATGAGAGAAGACAGACGGGATGAAACAAAAACCGCTCCCTATCTTAAAACAATGCAAATTACAATGGCAAAAGCATGACAGGACAAGGAATGAACTCGGCAAGCAAATTTGCATCTATGTGCTTTGTATGAATTGCTTCCATGCTAATAACTACCAAATCCAAGTTAAGGTCATCAGCAACATCACCAATGATAGCCGTTGGCTTGCTCCCTTCACCAAGCCTCTCTAGCAAATTATAGTCCTTCAACCCACCTGCATTTTTATCATCAAACACAACAACAAGTAAATTGAACAACAATTGGCAAATCCTTAACTGTAGTTCAACTTTATGGCACGAATATGTTATCAAAATTGATGAGAATAAGACTCTAACACCCTTATATTATAAGGATTTCAATCTACATGAAACTCTTCTACTGGCTATCCTGTATATTCAACATAATCTTGGATGATCGATCAAATGTTCAAAAATGGTGGAGTCAAAATCCATATTTCAAGAAAGACCATTTTCAGCAATTCTTATATAATAGTCATTCATTGCACAAAAACACGAATCACCAATACATGACAAGCTTGCTATACAACAAACATTCAAAGAAAATAATCATACTGTTAAGGGGAAAGTTTTCTGAAAGGCCATTCAGAGCAATTCATATAAAATAGTCATAACAAACTTTCCATACAAAACACTCGAACAAAATGATCACGCTATAAAGTAATGTTCACAGAGTAAGAAAACGTAGTATTGTGCTTTGAAGGGTTTCAACAGCCAAAATGTAATAAATTAAACAGAGAAAATAGCTACTACAGACCTTCAGATAGATGCCAACGGATGCTGGATAGTTGAGCCTCATGCTCAGGCAGTGACTCTTTCTGCTGTTCATCAATAACTGTAAAGCATAAAAAGCACATAAACCCAGTTGCGTTTTATGTTTAATTTCAGCTAAATTCTAAAGAAACAGTATCTGAAAGTGCCTAAAGAATAAACTACTTTCCCAAATAAGTTATCATTCAAATACACCCCTACAAATCATGCATAAAAGTAACGGAAGTCATTTTCCCCTTCATAAATTTAACACAACAACCCTTATGCTTGGGAGTGGAAATTTGGAGGAAAAGGGAAGCAAGGGTAAAGTTTTCCCTTCTAACAAATATTCTTCAATTTTTTGGTACTTATCCTTCACAAGAAGTAACCCAATTCAACTTGGATAAGACCTGAGACAAAATTGTATAAATCTTCTAATTCAAAAGCGAAAAGTTATCCTCATTTTTCTTTCTCTTGAAAACCACCCGTAGGTATGCACACAAGCACATGCCAAGTTACAATAACATACCTACAACTGTAATGTCAGCTCCGTACTTTTTAGCTAAAGCAGAGGTGGTTGCAATAGCCTAATAAAAACACGACAACCCCAAGTCAGCGTTTGATGAACAAATGCACAAATTAAGCCAAGGCCAAAAAAAAAAAAAAACTAAGTGCATCACAGCGACCCACTTGTCTTGTACCCTCAGAGAGGTAGGGATTCCTATCCGTAATGGGCAAAAGCAGATGCTTGAATTCCGTGAAGGCATCACTGGCCACGCTGACTTCGGGTTCCTGCGGCTTAGCGTTGGCTGAACCGGAAGCAAATGCGGAAATTAGCGATTTTTGAAAAATAAAAAAACAACATTGAGAAAAAAAAGATGAAAAATTCTACCTTTGTGAGCGATTCTGCGGAGCCTGGCGAATAGTGAGAGGTTGTGAGTTTTGGGGCGGAGAGTTGAAGAGAGGTTTAAACAGTGTGAGGAAATCGACAACGGTTGGTTGGATATGGGAAGTTTGGGATATTCGCAGGGTTCAACGGGAACTGCGAGCAGGCAGTGAGCGAACGCCATCGAATGGAAGAAGAAGAATGAGAAGAAGGTGGCGGTGGTGGCGGTGGTGGTGGTGCTAAGTTCACGGTTCAGTGCAGATTGGGGTTAGTTCCAGAAGAAAGAGACCCCAACAACATCGTAAAAGTAAATTATTAATTAAAATTAATGAAATTAAATAAAAAGAGATAGCTACATGGGCTGAGATTGATAGCGTGGATGTGAGGTACATGCAGGAAAGTGTAGCGGCGCCCTATTCTCTAGCCACCTGTTACCATGGTCACCACCAGCCCACTGTTTTTCGAATGAAAAATATTTTTATTGAAATTTATATTAGAAATATATACAAAGTTATAGTGAAATCATCTACGTGTTACACCTATTTTATACAAAACATTCCCATCTATCATTCTTATTAATAAATATTTAAAAATTTGCTTAAATTTTAAAGGACCATAAATAATTTAAAAATAATATATTTATTATTATTATTATTATTAGATTAAAGTTTAATAATAAATTATGGTTGACTATTTAATAATATATTTTTCAAGTGAATTCATGTATTAATTTTTTCAAACTTTGTGATATAAAATTGGATTAGATGACTATTTTTTTATGTTTTTTTTTAATTTTTAGTGAAAATTAAAATTATTTGTTTTGTTTTTAATTTTGATTCAATTTAGTTCTTCAATTTCATAAATGTGTGGATTTAGTATTTTTAATCAATTTTTTTTAAGTTTACTTAATGTTTCAAATATATTTTATGATAACATTTGAGTTGTTTACATTATTTGACACATTTTTTATTCAATATTACTTGAAAAACGTATTTGAAACCTCAAATAAACTTTACAAAATTTGATTACAAGAAATAAATTGATGCAATTCTAAAGATGAAGGACTAAATTTGTCTAAAATTTGGAGAAGAGATTAATTCAAATTTTAATTGAAAGTTAAGAAACTAAAAACATATTTATCCTATTTTAATTTAGTAGGTTTACACTACTAACTAAAACTAATACAAGTTAGGTATTGAAGTAATAAACAATCATATAAACATAGATAATGTATCTACATACTTTCACAAATCTCAATGATACATTTTTCAAAATATAAAGTTCTTACACAAGTGGAGGATCTATATAATACAAAATTATATACTTATGCATTAATTATATTTTATTCGTCCATCAACCATCTTACTATTTCAAAACCATCATATTTGAACTATCATATGCACACATATAACATACGATAATAACTAATGGATAAACCACAACAAAACACGAAAAATAGGATAAGCTAATGATAGTTTATACCATCACATGTTATAATACCGCAACGATTAAACAAAAACCACATGTCCACACATTTCAAATTGCACATGACATGTAATCAATGAATAATGATTAACCCAAATTTACCAAGTCTCAATTCCTCGTAACATGGTTAGTTCACTTGCAAAAAGAAATATCTCTTATCCTAAATCCCACTATAGAAACCTTATTCAACTCTCATAACCTAAACATCATTCTATATACAAGTTTGCAAATTTAAGAGAGTTAAAATAATTTCACAATAAGAAACCTTATTCAATGCACAACATTATATTAACCAATATATATATATATATATATATATATATATATATATATATATATATATATATATATATATATCATTCCTCTTTATGAACACAATATTCATACAATACACAAATCTCATCCTATTACAACTTAACTATTCCATTTGTTCCTTTTATTGAACATCCATTACATAAACGTCCCTCCAATACCATAATCATTTTATAGTATGATATATCCTCATACGATTTTTCACATTTCAAACAACACATCATATAAGGCAATTAACAGACTTACTCGCTTAATGAGTTACCTTTGGGATGTATTCGTTAAGTGATTAAGCAACTCACTAAATGAGCCAAAGACTATATCCAAAAATACATAAATTTGTCTACTGAAGATGAAATCATTGATATGTTTAATATACATTTAATTATATATTAATGTAAACATTTATCATGTGTTAAAATGTTACATTTTGAGGAAAAACAACCCCTTTAGCTTAGATTGCATAACATGGTAATTAAAGTTCAAAGATTTATTTTAAAATATCATAAAAACACTTCAAACTTACTTCAATCATCCCTATTTATATTTGTGACACCTGTCCATTTCTTTGATTATTTTGTTATTTCATATTCAAACTACTATAATGACCAAAATACTCCTATCTCCTGTTATGACACGTGTCCATTTTTGTGAATTTTTATCATTGCATATTAACTTTCACCGAGCAAAAAAAAATACCTTCACCAATTTACCAAATCACCATTTAAACATTGAACTCTACGCAATGGTTGGTTTTTGTCCATTACATCATCACCCATCTATGTGGAGCCATTTAAATTCTCCCTTGGTCCTTATTTTTGTATGAAAATAAATTGGATCATATTTTTTGTAAAAATGAACACATTTTACCCTAACCGTTAACTGGTTTCAGACGGCATTAAATTAAGGTCACGTGGTGCAGAAAGAATGTAATGTGCTGACGTGTGTTTGTGCAGAGAGTGTTTTGATTGTCCATTTGTGCAGAGAGTGTTTTGATTGTAATCATTAGATATATAATTTTATTACTTTGAAAAGTTAAAAATATAATACGTATGTTGAATTTATTTAAATTTAAAATAAAATAATTTTAAAAAAAATATTAAAATAAGTTATCTTTTATAAGTCTAAAAATTATTTATGTTTGGATAGAATTGCAAAAATACATATTTTTTAATTTTCTTTGTGTTTAAATGTTTTTATGAATTTATTTTGACAAAAAATTAAAAAAAATTTATAATAAACATATTTTAGTTTAAAAAGAAATGTTTTCTCTAAATAGTCATCTAAAAAATATTAAATACGTTATTATTTTTATATAATAATTTAATATAATATAAACAATTTTGTATATTAATATTCAATTAAAATACACATAATTTTATAAAAATTTTAAAATTAAAAAACTAAATTTAAAATAATTTAGTTCACTAGTGAATATGATTAAATTGGATTATTAATTAAATCAATATATTATTTTAATATATTTTTTTAATATTATTAAAATAAAATAATCAACATATAAAAAAAATCATAAATTAACTAGATAGGATTTTAAGACTATATAAATATTTAATCATATAAACTTTTTAATAAAATTACTTTTACTTCTATTAAGTTTTTTTATTCCAACGATTTAGGATTAAGTTCTATAAAATGAAATAATTTAATAATATTATATTAAAAATACTAAAATAAATCTTTAATACATAAGATGTGATGTTTTGTTTTATGATAAAATAATATTATTATAGTCAATTACGATATCTTTTATATTTTTTATTTATATAAATTTATTTTTAAAGGAAAGCTCAGAAAATTAAAAAAAAATATATACTTAAAAAGTTTGCTTAATCAGTTGATGTACAATAGTTAATTATTTATCTATATTATTTTTGTATGAATTTCATTAAAAAATATATATTATTTTTAAATTTAAATAAATTCAACACATATATTATATTTTTAACTTTTCAAAGTAATAAAATTATATATATAATGATTACAATCAAAACACTTTTTGCACAAATGCACAATCAAAACACTCTTTGCACAAACACACATCAGCACATTCTCTCTGCACCACGTGGTCTTAATTTAACGCCGTCTGAAACCAGTTAACGGTTAGGATAAAATGTGTTTATTTTTACAAAAAATATGACCCAATTGAGACCGATGAAAAATGAGGACCGAACTGAGATTTTCATACAAAAATGAGGACCAAGGGAGGGTTTAAACCAATAATAAATGATTGGGTGTAATTTGATTATTATTATATGGTTTAATAGCCAATTCTATTCCTAGTTTCATTGACAAATCTCAATTTAGTCCCTCGTTTTAAAAGTGTTTGAAATTTAAAAGTGTTTGAAATGGATCCTCACTTTTAAAATTTTGAGTCAAATTAGTCCCTTTCGTTAAATAGAAACAAACAACGTTAAGGGTTTGATGATTTCGCAGAAGACATGTTATTTTATAGATATTTTTATGTTGACGTGTTAGTGGATGGGTGCAGAGATGAAATTTAGAGGTGTACTTGATATTTTCTAGGCGAGGCCCAAGCCCTCTAGTTTTTTTTTTTTTCTGGACGACCAAAATCGTCGCCGGCGGCGCCGATCGTTGCTAGAGACACCGTCAGCCACTACATCGTTCCTCCCTCCGTGCGCAATTGATGACGTCGTTGCCGCTACCATTAGGTTCCGATTCTTAGTAAACTTCGTCAGCGACAACGTCGCCGTCCTGCGGAGCAAATCGCGTGTTTCTCCTCTTCAAATCGCAAACACAAATCGCAACTTGTCCTGAGCCCTAATTCATCTGCTTCACTTCAGCCTTCGATAGCATCACCGTCGAAGTGAAAGGCATAAAGGTAAGGGATTTCGCCCCTTTGTCCCCCATTTTCTGCACCTCAAGGTTCCCAACGAACCCACTGATATCTTCCTTCTCCATATCCACTCCTAGAAACATTCCTTCTACCGTGGATGTCTCCACCACGTTCTCCTGTATTCCTGTCATAATCGTTCGCTCCTTCACCACTAACTTCCCCTCCGAAATGCGAACAACTCTTCAGCTCCCTCTACGTTCCTCTGCAATTAAATCAAACCAATTTTTCATCTGTCCAATGGAACTGAAATGAAATTTTGAATTTAGGGTTTTTATTAATCAATACCGTGAATGACACCACTGGAAACACTCGATTAAAAAAATGTTTGCGAATTCGAAAATATGGAGATGGAAACCATTGCCGTTAGCAACATAAAAAACAACTGGATAAATGAAACGGAACAAAAAAGACAATATTAAGACGATGATGAGGGGTCTTTACTCTTTCACAGTCAACTTCTAATTTACTAATACATCAGCACAAATATATTTATAAAATAACATGTTAGTATTGTTCTCTGCCAAATCATCAAACCATTAACGCGGTTTGTTTATATTTAACGGAAGAGACTAATTTGACTCAAAATTTTAGAAATGAGATATATTTCAAACACTTTTAAAACGAGGGACTAAATTGAGATTTGTCAACGACTGGGGGACAAAATTGACTATTAAACCTTATTATATTTATTATTATTAGTATTATTATTTTTTTATATTATTAATATTATTATACTATTTGTATTGTTAATAATATTAATATTACTAGTACTTTAAATTTATTAATATTAGAATTAGTATTATTATTTGAATTAATATTATCATTAATATTAGTAGTAGCGGTTGAAGTATGATTATTATTATCATTATTACAATTAAATATGTTTTTTTTTATTTTTACTGAAAATTATAATTAATTCTTTTTTAACTTTATACTAATTTAATCTCTTATTAATAGAATTGCATGAATATTAGATTTTTTTATTTTTTCTTAAATTTAGTTAAAGTTTGAAATACATTTCTCATTTAACATGAAAAAAAGAATACATTAAACAATATAAAACATTCAACTATTGTTACAAAATATGTTTAAAAATCAAATAAATTTAACAAAATTTGGTTAAAAAAATTAGATATATACATTTTTAAAGTTCAAATACTAAATTAGACCATAATTTAAAAGATTAATAGACAAAAAGATATTTAACTCTCATTATTATTTGTATTACTAATAATAAAAATATTAGTAATATTATTGTTAGTATTAGTATTAGCGTTATTCTTATTATTAATATTATTAGTATTCTTATATATTATTAGTATTAAAATTAGCAGAAATAATAGTAAAATTATTATTATTAGTATTATTATTATTTGAACTAATATTAGTATTAGTAGTGTTAATATTAATAATAGTTTTATTTTTTTTATTATTGCTAATGAAAATACATGTACTATACATACTTGTCTTATTTGTTTTTAATAACAATAAAAATAATAAAATTATTATTGCTTTTATTATAATTTAATATAAATATGTTTTATAATTTTATTGTAAAGTAGTTTTTATTTATTTTGTACGTAATTTATTAATTAAAAGTTTATAAAAATGATTAAAGAAAAACTGTTAAATTTAAATAAACAGTTAAGTAAAAGACAATATTAATAAAATAATTATTTTAATTAAAAATATATTTAAAAAGTAAAAGTGAAAAACAAATATGGATAAAATGAATCATATCTATATATAGATTAATAGTATTATTATTTTATTAATATTTTTATTATTAGTAGTAATAATAATAAAATTATTATTATTATTATTATTATTATTATTACTATTATTATTTATTTGTATTATTAGTATTACAGATTTTATAATATTAGTACTAATATTGTAATTAGAATTATTGTTAGTATTGTTAGTTGAATTTATATTAGTATTAGTAGTAGTATTGATATTATTATATTTATTATAAGCGTAAATAGATTAATAATATTACTTCTGTTATTATTGTATCATTATTTTTATTAGTAGTGTTATTATTATTTTTAGTAGTAAGATTATTAGTATTATTATTATAATTTGTATTATTAGTACATTTGTAATAGTATTATTAGACTTCCTAATATTAGTATTAATATTAAAATTAGTATTAATATTATTGAATATTATTATTTGAATTTATATTGGTATTATATTTGTAGTATTATTTATATTATTACTTCTAGTATTATTGTTATTATTAATAGTAATATTAGTATTAGTACTTTTATTATTATTATTAGTAGTAATATTCTCATTATTAATATTATTTGTATTATTATTATTATTATTATTATTTATAACTGTTTGTAATATAATTGTTGTTAACTTTTTTTGAAGACGAACTACTATTTTGATTTTTTTTAATAAAACTCAATTATAATTACATGATAAACTATTTTTATAATTTAGTATATTGAATAATTTATCAGTATATCTATAATTATATAACTATAACTATATATGTAAAGAGAATTTTATCTGTACACTGTTGATATTCTTATTTTTACGACCTATAATATATACAACAGTTGTTAATTGACTTTTAAGAATAATCATTATTTTAATTTTTTTAATAAAGCTCCATTACAATTAATAACCAAAGAAAATAGTGAACTATTTTTATAATTTAGTATGTTAAATGATTTATTATTACATTTATCAGTACATATAATATTTTATCAGTGTATTTAATAGTAGCTTTTATTTTTAATAATTTAATATATTTCACTTATAAAAATTAAAGTAATTAATATAATTTATATTATTTTGTGAATCAAACTTAATGTAAACAAAAATAAAAAAACATGTAAACTAAAATAATCTATAATAATTTATTAAATAAAATTATTATATTACATCAAACACATTTTATACTATTTTCTCACCACAAATATAATACAGGTATAATAATTACATAATAAAAAAAATATATAAAAAACTATGTAAACATACTAAAAATATAATAAATCTTAAACTTTTATTCATTTAATTAAGAAAAACATAAAATAAATCTTTTTATTTTATTTTTGTTGATAACCTATTCATCTTTAATAAGTTTTATAATATTGTAACAATTTGATTCTAAATTATGTTATTCAGAAGTTATATCATTTCGACCTAGTAAATAAATAAATATATTAGTTTCTGCATTATAGATTATATGTTTATCTTATTTGCATTTTCTTCTTTTTATCATGTTTGTTAATTAATATTTTATTTTGAATTGAATATTTTTTTGTTTTAACTTTATTTTACTGTTTACATTATGTGTGAATTGATTATTATCTTCATAAGTACACTGTTTAGAATATTTTATGTTTAATTTAACTTTTATCTAATTTCATATGTCAATATATCTTTATTCTAAGTGGTATACATCTACATGTATTTTTAATTACAAATCTTTTGCCCACGAATCATATTTTAGAGTGTGCTTAAATTTTTTTAGATACATCTTACTTTTCTTTTGTATGTGGATCATAATTCAATTACTTGCAGTTATTTCAGTTTTGTGTGTTGATTTACAGTACAGCGAGAAACACTTGATGTTATTATTGTTATTCGTATTATTGTTTTTGTTATTAGTTTTAATATTTGTATTATTATTAGTATAATTTATTATATTTGTATTATTAATTGTATTCATTATTTTAACATAACAAAATAATAATAATATTTATTTTAATTAAACGAAAAAATACTTAGTTATTTATTTTTTCCACATTATTAAACTCTATTTTAAATATTATTTTTAACTATACATAATTATAATACGAATATATAAATATTTAAATACATTATTTATTAAAAAAAATAAACATATAATTTTCTTAATACAAACATAAAAGAAAAACTACGAGTGAGCAGGGCTCCAGAAATAGTTACTAAATGTATGAATGTAATTATTTATTTTTTAAATAGTTTTTTAATACAAATAATTAAAATCTAATAATTTTAATAATTTTTTTTTCTATTTTCCCTTTCGTTCTTTTTTTTTCTTCCATCTTCCTCTGCCTTTTAAACCCTAACACAACATCCGCATACCGCACCTGGACCTCATCTCACCGCACCTGGACGTCACTCCGCCGCACCTGGACGTCACTCCGCCATAATTTTTGCGATTCAATAGTAGTTAAAATTGAAAAAACAGGGATTAAAGGTGATCAATGGTGGTTCTTTCAAAGGATCCACTATACTGACAAAAAATCAACAACGGCAAGGTCATTGGTTTCACCCTCTCTTTCAAATCCTTTATTCCGGAAAGCCCGTTTCTGTGGTGCTGTCAACCAATTCTCCTCCTTCTGTCGGTGGGAACCATTTGCCATACATCACTTCTCCTCTCAACAACACCCGCGCCCCCCGCCGCCCCTTCGTTTTTGGGGTAAAACTCATGTTTCTCAACTCTCAATTATAAGTTATTTTTTTATGTATGATTTTGAGTTTGGCTCCTTATTTCGCCTGTTTGTGCTTTCATTTGGACAAAAGGTTGGTTGCATTTTTACCAAAGGCTTAGTGGTTGTGTTGAGTTTCTAGTTGTGCTCTTCGACCATATGTTGCTGCATTTTATTTGTGTTGGTTATTGGTCACTCCTTTGTTGTAGTATTTTATTGTTTTTTTAATCTGCAAATTTGTCGATCTTGCTTGGTTTGGTTCACTGTTGGTCTTGCTTGAAACTTATGTGAGGATTTAGTAGGATTTGACGGAATGACTAAATAGGCTTGCCCATTTGGTATGCATAGCTTGTTCAAGTAAGAAGTGCATTTACCTTGTGATTGGAACATAGTTAATATGAACGAAGTCCAATTAGTTCATTGGTAACACTTCAAGCTTATTTTTCTTACACGTACAACTAGTCTACTATTAGCTTGAATCACGTAAGAAGTAAGTCATTAGAAAGTATTAGCCGGTGTCGCCTATTATAGATTGCATTATTTGTTAATAATGTGGTGTCTGAATTGTGAGTGTCCGTGTGGGTTGGGTTTTTTTGCCAAGTACTTCTTGGAGGATCCTGCTTTAGGTTTTGCAGATCCTATTACCGATTGTTAGATTTATTTCCTGGTAGAATTGCTATGAAAGAGACTATTGTGGTTGCCTTTAAATGATCACCGAAGAGCTTTTTTTTTGCAGCTGTTGGAGAATTCAAGTGTTTTTGATTTATCTTTTGTTGTCTTTAATGGGAAAACAAATTAGGAATTTTCGTTGTTGTTTAAGATACTTAACAGTGGCAGTAAGAAAGATACTTAAGAGTGGCTGGAAGTAGTAGACCATACTATTTGTTTGAATGAATTGTCTTCAGGTTTTATGTATGCTTGGAGCTGATGCTATACATATAGACTGCATATATTTTCCACTCCGCTTTGGTGCTTTTTTTTTTAGTTTTGGATGAGGTGACTAGTTATAGGTTTTCACTTTATAGGGTTTATTTGGTTGTTTATACAATGAATGGTTTATGTGACTATTTCTTATTTATTTATTGCTCTAAATTTTATAATTTATGTGTTATATTTAACTTCCTTTTTGGTTGCCTATTTTTTCTTGGTGAGCTATGCATCTTTAAACATTGTTGATTTGTTGTGATAACAGAGACATGCATTTTCTTTGAAACATGCACTTTATTTATGTTGTATATTTCTTTTCCGTATGAGCTTTGGGTTCACTACAATGGACCATGACCAACAAAATATTGACAATGCAACATTTTGTAGTTTTTATTTCATTTGGGAGGGAGAATCTAAGTTTTATTGTCTCGTAATCCTTGCCTTACTTTGTTTTTCCTCTGACAGTGTCCAACTAGAGCATAATGGGATCAAAAAATGCAAACAAGAAGGACCTAAAGGACAAAAGGAGGAAGGTTAAGGATAATTTGAGTTCAAAACATTCTGCACCGAGTGATGGCAAGGTTATCAGTGATCCTCGTTATGCAAAGGCTCACACAGATCCTCGGTTTAGGGAGGCTCCAAAGCGTGAAACAAAGGTGGCCATTGACTCTCGCTTCAACCGCATGTTCACTCACAAGAGTTTTTTGCCCTCTTCTGCTCCTGTTGACAAGAGAGGCAAGCCCAAGAACAAACCAACCTCTCAACTTGGTTCTATGCGCCATTACTACAAAATTGATGAAAAGGAAACAGAGCAGAGTAGTGATGAGGAAGAAGAATTGGTGAAAGCCAATCAGTTGAAACCAGAGAATGATAAAGGTTCTGAGTTCGAAGAGACCAGTGAATCTGAGTCGTCAGCTGAATCAGAAGAGGCCAGTGAGTCAGAGTCTGCTACAGATACAGATACAGATGAAGGTGAGGACGAGGTAGTTTATGAGGAAGAAGCATCTGATGTACAGGTACTGCATTGCATTTAAATTTGAAATTTCTCATCTTTGTTTTGTGTGACATTGTATATAACACTGGTTGGCCCTTTTGAATTATTTTTATTTTGTGACAGGAAGACATAGCAGAAATTGAAAAAGAAACACATAGGCTTGCTGTTGTTAACATGGACTGGAGGTTTGTTAAGGTACTACATATTTCAAGTATAATGTGCATTTGCTGCAATAAATTTTTGATACGAGAATTATTTAAAATGTTGGCTAAAATTTTGCTTTTGTTTGTTTTTTGCTAGGCTGTTGATTTGTATGCATTGTTAAGCTCATTTCTCCCACCTAATGGACTGATCAAATCAGTAACTATCTATCCATCCGAGTTTGGCCTTCAACGTATGAAAGAGGAGGAAATTCATGGACCTATTGGTCTATTTGATGATGAAAATGATGAAGATAACAGCAATGATGACATTGACAATGAGAAACTTCGTGCATATGAGAAGAGTAGAATGCGGTAAATAACTATAAAAATACTTGTAATGTGATCTAAATAACTATAACTGTCAAATGTATTACCTTGTGTTGTATTAAGTATAACTCAGTAATTTTAGGAGTTTAAATTGGTTCTATTATTTAATGTAAAGTTTTCATTACTTTTTCCTTCAGGAACTCATTTCATTAATAGGTATGCCTTCTGATGTAATAATGTTCAAAAGGCAGGAATATTTTACATGCTGATATTGTTAAAACTGAAGAATAGTGGTTAAAGATGATGATCATGATGACAAGACCATTCTTTATATATTTTTACCTCCTGCCTTCGTTTTCCATTTTTCTTGTAATCTAGGCTGATATCAGTGTGATCAATAGTGTTTGGTCTTAGACACCTCCTTCTTGTGACTATCATTTTGGAGTTCTTGCATTTTATTGTGATGATCTAGTTGGGTGGGTGTCTAGAGCCGGAGGCCTTAGAAACACATTTTATTCACTCATGTCTGATGTCTCGTATGACTTTTTATTGTTGTACCTTTTCATATGTAACATGGGTTAAGTAAACTGTTCTGCTGATTGATACATGGGTCCACAACGTACAACTAAGGAAACTTAAGGGATCTTTTCAGCACATCGTCCACTGTTTCAAGATATACTTGTTTACCATGTGGTTCAAGTTTCTTTTATATATTTTTTCTTCTTTTCACATTAATTTTTATTATTTCTCTTCTCCCCAGGTACTATTTTGCTGTTGTGGAATGCAACTCAATTGCCACAGCAGATTATATTTACAAGGAATGTGACGGGGTTGAGTTCATGCAGACGTCTAATGCACTTGATTTAAGGTTTATCCCAGACGACATGGAATTCAAACACCCACCTCGGGATGTTGCTACTGAGGTATTTAAGATGCGATTGCAGTTGACCTCCAATAGTATGTCAGATTAAAAAATGCAATTATAAATTGATTGATGTGGACTTTCAATTCATCTGGTCTATGTACGTGTGCGCTCGCTCACATATTTAGTTATGATGTATATATGCAGTATACTAATAAATTGCAAAATTTTGACTCCGTTCTGTGCTTAGGTGCCTGCAAATTACGAGTGTAAGGATTTCTATTCTCGGGCTCTTCAGCACAGTGAGGTTACCCTTACTTGGGAGGATGAAGAACCTCTTCGCTCAAAGATATTGAATCGGAATCTCAATGATGAGCAGGTCAGCTTGCTTTCTAGTAATCAAAGTTTTAAATAGTGCACTATAGAATCACTATAGCAGTTAGCAATGTAGAGCGGTCCCTCGCTACAGGGGCTGCTATGGTGGAGTGGTTTAGTGCAACTGCTATAGCAGACTAAGTAGCGAGCTGTTGCTGATGCTATAGCAGTTCTATGTGTTAGTTTCAAAAAATACCTTTGAAAAAAAGATATTAGGCGTGTTGGTAGACTATTTTTGGATTTTTATTTCCAAAACCGAAATCTATAGATGTAATAATAGTGACAATGATAAATACTTGGATTTAGAAGATGATGACTAGTCATTCCAACCAATCTAGGAAACTTGTTTTAGACTTTTGTTGGTATTTACTTGTAGGCTTTGTTTATTACATCTGTGATTTTTTATTCTTAATTATAAATATTATTTTTGAGTAAATGTTTGAGTTTTGAGAATTTATATATATATAATACATTATATAAATTATAAAAAATTTCAAAACATCTTGCTATAGCGTTTTGGGGATGGCCCCCAAACTTTGGGTGTCATCTTCTGTATCTTTTGTGCATAAGGTTTATCCATTCTAAAAATTCTGGGCTTGCATAGTGTTATTATGAGGTCTTGAGTATTTGCATCTTTTATATGGTGATTTCTCTACGTAGTTCTTATTTATAAAATTAGTTAAAGACCCGTCATACGTATTATGAAGGAAACATGCACAATCTATTAATGGATGCATCTATAAATATCCCTGTCATGCATATATATATATATATATATATATACACACACACACACACACATATACATATATGCTGACATTTTATCCTTAACATTTTACCGTACTCGTGTATCTTTTACATATGTCTATTTGTTTTTTATCTATATCATATCTGAAATTGTGAAGCATGGATGTTCTTCCATATTACTTTATATGTGTTTTCTGTATTATCTTTTTTGCACTTTGCTTCAAATTGAATGGTCTTTTTCTTATCTTCCCTTCCTCTTACTTCCTCTTGAATAGTTAGCTCAGATGGAATTGAAGGAACTCTTAAATTCTGATGATAGTGATAGTGATGATAGTAAGGATAATAATAGTGAGACAGATGATCAGCCTGATAAAATTGAAAAAAAACGAGCTAAATACCGTGCTTTGCTCCAATCTGGTGATGATTCAGATGGAGGTGGTGAACATGATAACGGCCATGATATGGAGGTCACCTTCAATACAGATTTGGAAGATTTAAGCAAACATATATTAGAAAAGAAGGATAAACAATCAGAAACAGTTTGGGATGCATATTTGAGGAAAAAACGGGAGAAAAAGAAGGCCAGGAAAAATAAAGCAAAGTATTCATCAGATGACGATAGCGATGATACCGATCAAGAGGCAACTGAAGAAGCAGATGACTTCTTCATCGAGGAGCCTGCAGTCAAGAAGAGGAAAAAGGCACAAAGTACAGACGAAGAACATAAGCCCCAAGACAAAGTGAGCAAAGAGGAGCTTGAACTGTTGCTTGCTGATGATAAGGGAACAGATAGTGGTCTCAAGGGATATAATCTAAAATTTAAAAAGGGCAAGGGAAAAAGGAGGGAGAATGCTTTTGATGAGGAAAAAATACCAAGTAATGCATTTGATGATCCACGTTTTTCAGCTCTTTTCTCCTCAAACTATGCAATTGATCCCACCGACCCACAATTTAAAAGGTATTTTCTGTTCTATGTGGTGACATTTACGTTCTACTCAATGTTTTTATAAAATAAAACTAATAGCTGATCAAGACATTGTTTCAAAGTTCGTAACATTCAAAGAAAATATAGTATCACACAAACAAAATCATTTCATAGGTTCTTAATATTCAAAAGTAAACAACAATCTAAATCGAATATGTTTAACTTCTACTAATATAATCTTGGTGTTTGCAGGAGTGCGACATATGCCAGGCAGCTAGCCCAGAAGCAGCAAAAGGATAGTGCGGATCCACCTGCGGAAAGGGAGCCTACAAAACCAAAAGGAATGCAATTGTCTTCGGATGATTCTGGCATGGTGAAGGAGGGTGAGGAAAAACCATTAGAAGTTTCGATGTCAAAGAAAGATAAATATGAAATATCATCTTTGGTTAAATCGATTAAGATGAAAGCAAAACAAGTTCAGTTACCCTCTGGTAGCAAGACAAGGAAAGAAGAAAAATCACATATTAAAGGTATGAAGAAAAAGAGGCAGTAGTTCTACCGAGCCCAGCAGGTTGTTTATTCTTCCAAGACGTGAAAGTTTTCCTGTCCAAATCACCCATTTGAAATTTTGAATCCACATAATTAGAATGCTTCATTAATATTTTGGTCCAAACTACATGTAGAACGGTATAAATTATAATGAGTTTGATGATTAGTTTTGGAAAACGCATCCATTTGGTGGTGTTAGCATTTATTAGCATTTATAGCTGTATGTTGTCAATCTAGATTTGATTGCATTCCCATGCAAATTAACCCGTAAGAGTTTTCACCTCTGGTCTTTTCTACAATAATTAATTATCTCGTAAAGTCTGCACATATCGAGTCTAAGTCGTATTTCTGGAGCAATTTTATCCACTAGATCAAGTATATGTAGTAACGTATGACTGAATTTTCCCAAGTTTACATCTATACTGGGTTCTTATATACAAGCCCATCAAAGACCATTATAATTGGAAAAAAGGAAAGCAAAAATGGTTCTGGTGTGGTAAACTAAAATGGAAAAAAGCTACTATTTTGAAGAACACTTGATTGGTCAAAAAATGGCTAAAAGTGGAAATAGGAGGAAAATAAATGTAAAAGTAGGTTTAATGATGAATGATGGATTAGGTGGTTTAATAGAGGGACTGGATGTAGCCACGGGATTGACAGCGGTTGCAGGAGGGACCGCAGGGGAAACAGCAGGAGAAGACGATGGGTTAATTGGTGGTGTATTTGAGAGCACATCATCATAACCTGACAATACCAGATAGCATTGTTTAACAACAGTGCAATGTGGAAGACCAATAAATTGAAACGTTGAAGAGATGAAATATACTCACAATTAGTTTCTTTCCATCCAAGATTCATGTTCTCACGATCGAAAACTATGTTGTAACCAGTCATGAAGTTCTCTGCAGTAATATAAAAATACAATCAGTGTTGCAAGTTTGTATGCATGGTTCAGCAAAAACGTTGATGTTTGGTCTAAACCTTGATTTATGATTTGCAGAAACTAAATAGAATTATGCTGTAGTTGTAACTTGCGATACTCATGACATGTCCCGTTTCACTAACCCATGCATGGAGTTTTACAAGTTAGAATTCGTTTTTGAGGATGGATTAGGGATTCGTGTGATCTGAAACCAACTTGGTGTTTTGTTTTATTTTCAAAATTTTCAATTTTCAATTATTAATTGCTAATCATATTCTTTTGACTTAAAGAATATGATTTCACATGATATATAATACACTTACATTAATATTACCTATTTTGAAAAATATCTAATAAAATACACTTACTGTGACACTTTACTTTTTAATTTTGTGACATAGTTATACATAAATTTTAATAACTTTTTTTTTCATCACACTTCTCAATAATCTTTTTTTGGTTTTAATCCTAAATAAATTTCTTATTTTTGATTTGGTGTCCAATAAAATTTTACATTTTGTTTTGGTTCTCGATTTTTTTTTTTCATTTTTGACCCCATGAAATATATATTTTTATTTTGGTTTCTAAGTTTAATAACATCTTTTAAGTATTGAGTTATCTTTTAAATGACCATGTGAATTATCAAGATGATACATATAATTTTTAAAAGAAAAAAATGTATTAATGTAGTGAAAACACTCTGTTCTCTTCTCTTTGATTAGGGGTTGCATTTCTTATTTCTTTTAATCTCCATTATTCAACGATGAAACTGAAAGTGTATAAATATCAATAAATATAGGATTTTTTTGTTTTGTTTTGTTTTGGAATTCTTCATTTCTTTTATATCATTGTCGAATAGAAAACACTAAAAGAAAAAGAAAAAAGTATGTAAGTGTTGATCAGTTAATGGATAACTCACCAATGACCTATAGGAGAAAATTAGAAATAAAAACACTACAGGACACCAAATAACAATACAAATTTTATGCCAATCCTAGTCAGCCTTGTTACTTCATAGATAGATGCAAATGAATCAAAACAAAAATAAATATTTATTGAGGACCAGAACCCCAAAAAAATATTTATGGAGGACCATATGTAAAATGTTTGAGGGACAGGAAAACGAAGTTGTGTATGAACCAAAATAAACTGTTCCAATCTGTTAAATGAATGGTCTTAATTGTAGGTGTTATATCAATAAAGGGACGATAATTGATTATTCCGAATGGAAAATTTGAAGATGAAAATTCTTTGAAGAAAAAAATGATTGAGTTAAATACTTACGTCCAATGATATTGATGCTGTTGCTCTTTTGGATTCCCAAACAAAGAAAGTTTCCTTCCTTCTGCATGTCAGAGAAAGGAAATGAGATTAAGAAGGTTGAGAATGATTAGAAAGCATGAAATTGGAAAAATATTTTGTGCTCCCACCTCACTAAGAATTATTACTATGGGATCCGTGACATAATAATCATCTCCACCTTTCATCGTTAGATTCACAGAAGGAACTGAGACTGTCTGATTTAGACTGCAGGTAAAGTGGAAATCAGTTTCTGATAGATTATTCAAAAACAAAATTATGTTAATGTTTGCTCTCAACCCAATATCACCTTATGTTATAACAGTACTCAAAAGGGACAACAGATTCAGTTGATTGAAATGAATGCCGATTTGCTTTGATCCGTGAATTGAACTGCAAATAAATTTTTCACAGCTTATGGCTTGAAACTCATTAATCCTTAAAAAACTGTTGCATAGTAGATTACTTACCATCTCACCAAGTCGTGTATAAGCTGGATCACTTATGTATGTAAACGAGGTACCAGAGTCAAATATTGCATGAAATTCAACATCAGCAACAAGATCTTCCACAAAAATTTGGGTTATGCTGATGTTATAAGTTGGACTGCAGGGATTAATTAAGCACCAGTACACAGTTAGACACAAGAATTTTTGTTGCTTCTGTTGTAAAGAGTCCAAACGTCCACTTACTGCAATTTGTCAAGGTTGAATGGTGTTTTTCTTTGGTCTGCCTTGCCAGTATCACCAAACGTGATTCTTCCAACACCATCAGATCCAAAACACATTGAAAAGGAATTTGAGATGAGCCCTTCTTTGGCTAGGATGCTAGGAACGGATCTATTATCCATTCCAAGTCCAAATAGGCCATTTGGAGTTCCCCCGTTTTGAAACGCACCAGTTTGAACTTGGCCACAACTGCAACAGATTAATTAATACCAAGAATCAAAACAGTTTCAAAGAAGCAACCATATTTAAATGTTAGTTCAAGAATCACAGTGAAGGGTTTGGCCTAGAGTTTATTGAACCTTCAAATGTAAACACACTGAGTAAGTATTTTCAGTTAGATGTTCAGTATTTTACCCAAAAATAATTCTTGTGTCAGCAGCATCTGCTATATCATCATCTGTGATTAAGTGCAACACGTCCTCTACCAAGATTCCCCTAGATGAAGTATCGTTTGAAAGATAGTCAACTCTATATCGACAGCTGCTGCCAGGTGAAGGACACTGTTGTTTCTGTGTACAATAGCTGCTATTGGTGCATGGAACTATGTTGCTTGTCGATGACTTATCAAGATTATAGGTATTAAGTTTAATTATCTGCCAATTTAAAGAAGGAAAAAGAATGGTGATGATGACGATGGTTGAGTATGAAAAATACATGAGTTTTGTTCAAGACTCATAAAGAAACCGCAGAGAAAGGAAAAGTGAATCCATTTAATCAAGAATGATCATGAAAAATCAAACAGAAACGCTTAGGGTAGACAGATTTAAATACCTTTCCTCTTGATATCAAATCGGGCACACACCTGGTACAATTACAAGGTAACCAAAACAAGTCACTGCCGGTATCCAACGCCACCAGAAACCATAAAGGTGGTGTCCCAACCGAAACATTTGCAAAATGCAAACTGAAATGCAAATAACGAGGAAATATTATCAGTACACAGACAGCAACATAGAAATTACGTAAAATGTGAAATTTTAGTGTTTGGATGAACAAATTTACTCAGTTTTAATCTCTGTTATCAACTGTTTCCAGAAAAAGAGCATTAAATTCAACAGTTAAGAAACCAAAACGCAATAAAACTTGCTCGTTCAGATATTAAAACTTACTATTATTACATATAGATTGAGCGATTCTTAAAAAGGTAAAATGTGAACAAGTATCAAAATAACAACTAAACCAAACCTTTTTCTTTAACTGACAAACCCTTTGGCATCAGAGTTCAATCTAAAATACATAAAGTGCCAGAACTTTTCAAGCAAAAAAAATTACATCTACACTTTCCAGCACAATTATTCTTCCAGGGTCATAATTTGAGGCAGAATTCTGACAAACTGACCCAGAAAACTTAACTTTTTGAAAGCAATACAAGTTAAAAAATTGACTAGTGGGGGTGAAGAATTGTCATACAATCCAAAGGCGGGAATCCGGTAAGTGTCATTGCCGGCGGCGAAAGTGAGCGGCGTAAGAGGATCGGCGGCGAGTCTCCGGCCCCGGAATATGCGATCTCTGTGGGTCATAGCAGCATAGTATTGAGGAGTTCCCTTCTGAGGAAGATCATCAACAATGCCCAGAATCCCCTTAACCGGATCCGAGAGCCTGTGGTGTATGTCAAACCCAAATGTGTCCAAACCATAACAACTCTCTGAAGCCAAACCCAACAGCACCACTAACATCACCCATGCCAAACTCACACACCCACAGCAACCCATGACTTGTTCAAGCTAACACTTTACTGTGTGTGGTGGAAAATTATGTAGCTTAGTTTTCCTTAAATTTTGTTGTGTTCCTCAATCTTTATGTTTGATGAAAAATGTTGAGTGGCAAAGAAGATATGGTTTATGTATGGTTTATGGTGTTTGACACAAACAGAGGTAGGCAAAAGTTTCAACTGTTTTTTGTGTCCCTTTGGGGATGCCTCAACACGTAAAATATGGGTCCCTTATTATCTTCATTAATTCAATTTAATTTAATCAGTAAGTTAGGTTTTTATTTATTTAATAAAAGTAAATCACAACTTGTTTACCATTTCTTATTTATTAGTGTTGCTATCTAGTTAAAATTGGATCATTATAATAATTATTGTAAATTTTTTAACTAAACAAATTATATTAATGTGTCCCTGGTGTATATGATTATAGAGAGTAGAAACTGCATACATAATTTTTTTGTATTATATAGTTGAGTTAATGCAACTTTCCTTTGAGTTGTTTTAGAGACACTCATAATATATATAGTTAGTAAAAATAAAATTACTAAATACTCTTGTATAAATGAAGATAAATACATTATTAACTCAATACAAATTATACATACATATATGTGTGTGTGTGTTAAAAAATATTATGAAAAAATATCGACCAGAATAAAATATTTCACGTATTGCTCCTTTGATTAAGTGAAATCTTATTTAAAGTTACAATTTTAAATTCTTGACTTTATTATAAATAAAAATCGTCATACTTCCTTCGTTATTAACATTGTTGAGTGCTTGAATGTCAAATCTTCTTTGTTTAACATTATTGACTAATGATAGTTAAAGATCAACTTGATCTTTAGTTAAAAGCCATAATTTATCATCTTAGATTCGTAAGTATTATACCATTCCAAAACTTGTAGTGATTGCATGATCAAGATGTATCATAGGGTCCAAAATTTTATAAATATCTTTTCGTACAAATTTTTTATATAGATTTTAGAAAATTTCCTATGAAAAATTTATTTACCAATTTTTGTGAATTTTATAAAATTCCACTAAATATTTATGAAAAAATTCAAAAAAATAAGAAAATTTCTAATAGTGATAACTTATACGCTAACTATTTTTAATAAATAAGATCATTGAATATAAAAACTCTTCTCTTTTATTAGTTTGGCAAATCTTTAATAGGCGTATATTTTTCTCAATTTCAATTTATTGCATTTTCCGGACTTATAAATTAAATACTAATAATTTTTATTAAGTGACGATATAAGTTAACTAAATTAAATACATCAAATTTCTGGATATATTTTATGAATTTTGACTGAGAATTATCAAAATATATATTTTTAATTAGGTATATTTAATGGGAGAAATACAGAAAAAGACAGTTTTATATAATAAAAGAAGTATATTAAAAAAGTAAAAGAACTATATTAAGTATTGGATTTTTTTATAATTCTTATAATGTAATTAATGTGTATTTCAACATAATAGAATGAATTTCGGTGACTTCTGTGGTTTGGTAGAAGGAGTAGATCAAGTCAACAGAAGTTGTATCAAATCAAATTTATTATTTAATTAATGGTAACGAGTACAATCAAATGCAAGTCAATCTTGCAAAAAAATCTTTTACAAGTCAACACGGTACGTATCCATAACTCAACTCAATTTTTTTTAAGTAAATTATTTTTCTTTGGTGTATAGAAAGATAAATTTATACTATATATAGGTAAAAATAAATTCTATATTACATATAAGAATGAATTACACTTTTAAAATAAAATCTAAGATTACGGTATTTAAAAATTTATCATAATAAAATTTATTATTTATTTAATTCATTTATAAATATCTCATTATAAGAAAAATATTAAAAAAATCTCAGTTTGATTGAAAATCTTATTACATATATAGGTACAAATTTATAATATAAAAGTAAAAACAAATTTTATTATATAAATGGGTTTTGTAGATATATATTTTATTATTATTCTTATTTATTGTATATGATTTTCTTATTTAAGATGATGCAGAAGGGAAGATCATTATAGTTTTTATTTTAAGCCTCACATAAAAACTGATAAATTGAATCATACATTTTATAATTTTTAATTTTCATAGCTTTTATTTAAATTTTTTCCAGTATATTATTTTTAAATAAAATGAAAAAAATGTAAATATAACTTTAAAAGCACGTATCGTTCTATAGAAAATATACAAGAAATACATATTTCATAAACTAGAAAATATACTATCTTAATTTTATCGAGGCTAACAGTTTAAATATATTTTAATTAATATATCAATCAAATGTTAGATGAGCTTTTACATTTATGATTTGATATATATATTTTAAATATAATACTGGTTTCGTCTAGTAATTTTAAAAGTTAAATATGTTTCTCATACCTTAATTTTTAATAAAATTTGGAATTATTCTCTTTTCAAAATTTTGATTTAATTTAGTCTCTTAACTTAAAAAATGTATGAATTTAATTATTTTAACTAAATTTTGTTAAGATTATTTATGATAGTATTGAAGTTGTTTATTGTTTGACATTTTTTCTTTCTTTAATGATAGTTAAGAAACCTAAAATAAACTTAACAAAATTTGGTTAAAAGAATTTAAATTCACATAGTTCTAAAAATAAAGGATTAAATTAGTTTAAAGTTTAAAAGAAAAATTAATTTTAATTTTTACCTAAAATTAAAAGACAAAAATATATTTAATCTGTGATTTTATTAATTAATAATGATTTTATGCATAATAATGTCTTTGCTAGACACAATCCAATTAATAACTTAAAAAGTGATAAAAATGACAAAGAATAAAATAATAGATTCAATTTTTAAAATGATAAAAGAAAAGTTATCCATGAAGATGGAACGAATAAAAATCTACTTGTTTTAGATGTTAAACATTTTTCTGTAAACAAATTTAAATGTTCACTGTTACTGTAGGGTTAGACCCGACTGATCAGGTATGATGTTGTGCTGAGTAGAATGGACTAAACGGCCGAGACATGGAAATGGACTTCATAGCCGGTCACAACAATAGTTAAACAAAATTGTCTGATTAAGACTAACATTAATGATCATTAAGAGGTAAATTAATTGGTTAGATTATTGTAAACTTTATAAATATGAGTTTAATTTTGAGGTAAAACTTACTTTTTAATAATTGAATTACTTCAACCCTCCATAAAAAAATTCTGACTTAAGCGTCTGAGTCAACCCCTCAAATCGAACAATTACTTAGAACAGAGAGGAAGTACACGTTCGTCCAAATCAAAAGTATCACGTCTGAGTCAACCTCTCAAACCGAACGATCACTTAGAACAAAAAAGAAATACACGTTCGTCCAAGTCAAAAGTATCAGGAATTATCCTTGTTCTATTCCAGCATAAACATTCACTTTTTTTTTAAGGATATTTAACTATCTTTCTTTTTGTTAAAAGCTTTTACTTTTCTATAGGTGAAATAATATGTATTAGACGACAATATCACACGTTGTATTTCAGCTATTAAACGAAACTAGTTTTAAAAAGTTTTTGAATCAAATTTTCTTTAGTCTTGGATTAATAACTCGTTTTCTTAAATAATATGACAACTCCTTGAATTATAAATTAAAATGTTATTGTGATCCTTATGATGCATAATCTATGATGTCTGACACAATACACGAAAATCTTTCAGTGGTTATAATGTTCTAAATGATAACGTATGATTGGAATGGAAATATTTGTTGGTGATTGCTCTTGATTTAACTATTTAATTTAAACTATAAATCATTCTTCTTTATAAATATACTAACTTATCCTTATTTTGTGATTGTATTCTTTTCTTTCTACTATAACAGTAAGTTATAGGGAGCAAAATATATTATAAGTGAGGAACCTAGCAATGATCCGGCTCGGAAATAAAGTAGATGTAGACGACTATATTGTATAACTCGTTTTGTATTACATGATATTTCTCTTATTTTTTATAATTCCCACATATGGAAATACTTTTACTTTTAAGAAATATTGTAATATATTTATGTAACCTTATGCATGTAGTCTTATTCTTAGAATCAAAAGATAAGATACTTAGTAAAATGTTCTACTAATCCAAGTGTTACAATTTACTCTTATATATTCTAATTGTGTCAATTAATTGCTCAAATTGTCTGAATATACAATTTTAGTTTGCTAGATTTTAATTGTTAATTAAATCCTTTAATTAAATATATAAGTTTTTATACCGTTTTATTGACGTGGACTACCATTGACTTTGCCAATGACTCATTTTTATTATAAATAACTAATAATCTTTTATCTCTTATTCACGTCCTTATTAATAATATTCTAATTTTCAAAGGAGTAAACTTTAATCTCAAACTCGTTATCCATAAAACCACATTAGTAAATTCAAATTAAAAAAAAAAATTAAATTATGAGAAACATATAACTATTACAATTAAAATTTAGAGACGAAAGTGACATTTTTTATATTTAAAATACCAAATTCATATAATTAAAACCTGACTACAGTCGCATAATTAAGAATTGAATTGATACAATAAGTTAAAGCAACTAAACTATTTACTTACTATATAAATGTGTATTTTAATTGTGAAATTGCCATTTCACTTTAGCCAAGTGGAAATACTTTCGAGTTAGTGTTGCTGATTGCGATGGGTGAAGTTGTTTTACCCAGTCTTTTGCTTGTGGTGCTAATTTTTTCTTTTAGGATTTGTTTTTTTTTTCTCTCATGTTTATGTCTTTTCTTTGTGATGCATGAATGAATGATGAAAAGGACAAATAGCTCATTAATGGAATTTGCACCAAAAGAGCTTCCATCATTTCCAAATAGTTTAGAGAAATGAGACAAAGTTGAGAGTCTCACTTTTTACAATTTAATAGGTTGATGAAAAGTATAAGTCCATGTCATTCCATTTTTAATTCAAATTCCGTCCCAATTAATCATAAAATTATACCATATGATTCCACTTAAACATAAAATAAAATATAAATGAAACTAATTTAGGTCGACTTTTTTATTTAATTTTAATTTTCTGGTTTTAAAATTTTCTTCTATAAAGATAGACTTTTTTTAATCTTTTAAATCAAATTATAATGAAAATTTTTACTTAAAATTTTGAAATTTATCCCATAATATGTAGAAAAAAATATGTTATAATATTTAAGTTAATTATACTTTTAGTGCTTGAAATTTGGAGTAATTCTAATTTTGATTTCCCAAATTAAAAACGAAGAAGGGTTCTTTAAGTTTGTCAAAATAGGAAAAAATGTAGTTTAATTTATAAACACTAGATTTAAGGGATTAAAACTGATTTTAAACTCGAATCTTAACTATTAAAAACTAGTTTTAGTTCCTCAAATTTTGTAATTCAAGGGCTAAAATTGTTTCCTTTTCAATTTTGGGGACTACAATTATTTCACCCATAAGTTTTGTGAGACTGATACAATTTACAAAAATTAAATTCTATTTAAAATATGAATTATATGAATAAATTCTTTTATAGTACAACGCCTGTACAAGCATAAAGGGACAAACTTGTCAGCATATCCAACTCTATTCACGAGTAATGTTTCGACAAAAATCAATTCATAGAAAAATTGAACTTTTCTTAGAGTGTGTGTTTTACGTCTTGTCCTTTACTGCCATATATTCTAAAGTTTCGAAAAGACAAGCTTGGAAAACTTAGTCAAAATTGTTTATCAATTTTATTTTCTAAAATTCTGATTATATTTTTTAATCAATTTGATTTTCAATGGTCTAATAAAAATATATTAATTAACTTTTCTTTGCATATTAAAAGAATATTTAAAAGTAAATAAATGATTTACTTAAATATAAACACTATAAGAATTTTTTTAAATAATAATCAATAGTGAAAATAATACGTTTAAAGATCAATTCTTTTATAGCCAAAATTTTGATAAATAATATCAGTGACCAATTTATAATAAAAATTATTTTAATTATTAATTTAGAGATTAATTATTATTTTAATTATTAATAATTTTTAGTTTATAAATTAATTATTAGGGTTAAATATGTTTTTAGTCTCTAAACTATTAAGCGAATTTGTTTTTAGTCTTTATTTCAAAGTAAGCTACATTTTAGTCCTTCTCCTTAAGGAAATCATAATTTTTCGTCTTCAAAGACTAACGGTGTTAAAAAAAACTGAGTTAACTAATGGTGGAGTTGCCACGTCATTTTTTTTCTCCCTCCTTGCATCTTCATCCCGTCCACCGCCCTCGTCAACTCTTTTTTCACCTTGCTATCTTCACCAACACGAACCTCCTCCACCACGCCAACGTCGACAGTTCTACCTCCAATAGCATTGCTACTGCCACTATTTCCAGAGAGTCCATTGTCGCTTTCCATGTTTGTTCCTCCGGCATTAACTGTTGTGTTGCCCCCATTTTGGCCATTGCTTCCATTGTTGCTTCCTGAAACACTTCTATTGATACAGATAAGGTTGTCTTTTATAGGCTGGAAAGATATGGTGATGACGATGCAAGTGGGGTCCCATCATTCATTTAAAGATCTGATTTAGAAGCTGAAAACACAAGATTTATTGCCTCCAATGGCACAACTTCTATATCTGGGAATAAAAGAACCAACTTTCCAAAGCAGAAAAAGAAACCCAATGAAAATTAACCAAAGCTGAAGGGACAAATTGTGGAATTGTATCACGAGTCTGATTGAAAGAAACCCCACAAATTCAATTTCAGAGAAAAAAAAAATAAAAAAAAATAAAAAACAGACATTTGGGAAAAAAAACCTAATTTGCAGATTGGGGGAAAAACCAGTAACTGTGACGGTGAATGGACATGATCACGACGCTTCCGCTTTGTGCGATTCTCTGCAAAACCTTCACCACCAAGAACGCGCTAGTGGAGTCAAGTTCCAAGGTTGGCTCGTCCAGGAACAATAGGATCGGGTCGTGGATAATGTCGATGCCGATGGAAACTCTCTGACGCTCTCCGCCTGATTCTCCGCGGACCTTCGTCGCCAATGACTGTTTTCGCAGCGTTCCGAAGTCCTGGCTGCTCGATGAGAGCTTGGACATGGGCGTTTTTCTTCGACTTGGAGAGCGTGCGCGAAAGTCTGAATTCCGCTGCGAACATCAAAGTCTCTTCCACGGTGAGCACAGGGAAGAACTGGTCGTCTTGCATCACATACGGAGAGATCACCTTCAGAAGACGCGATTCCAGCATGCCACCGTGCCTTTTAGATTTCCCTTAGGTGATTCGGTTCGCCAATGCGTCGATCAGTGTTGACTTTCCAGAACCGCTAGCGACGAGGATCGCCATGATCTCGCCGTCGCGCGCCTCGCCGGAGATATCGTTAAGCAGCATCTTGGTCCACCTGAACATGCTCTCGCCGACGGCAGGAGCCTCGCTAGGGAGGGAGAAAAGTTGGGAAGATTGACTGTGTCATAAAAGTAAATTGATGTGGCACTCCACGGTTAGCCAACTCAGCTCCTTTTTAACGTCGTTGGTTTTGGAGAACGAAAAATTATAGTTTCTTTAAGGAGAAGGACTAAAATGTAGCTTACTTTTGAAAGATGGACTAAAAATAAATTCCCTTCACTAAAAACATATTTAATCCTAATTATTATAGTGTTAATTATTTTTTATCATTAAGTTGTTTATTACTTAAAAATTTTATTGAAATAAATATTAAGCTAAGAGAAATACTTACATAAAATATCTATAAATTGGTTGAAAGAGTTAGTAAAAAAATACAATTTTCCCTTAATATCTCGTTATTGTTACATTATTAAAGTATAATAATAGTGTGTAGTTAACGAAAATAAAGGGGGAAAATACATATCTTTATACCTCTTTTTAGATGTAACAATTATCTTACATGAGATTTGAGTGTAAAATATTATAATTTATTGTAAATGAATTAAACTAATGAATAATCTGAGCATTTTATCAGCCAGTGAAGTGAAGAAGTTTAAAAAGAATGAGCAAAGAAGTAAGTGGAGATGGCCTATCATCTATTCGACAAAAGACTATATCAGTTGACTGAGTGAATATAGTTTGAATGTGTACAGCGTGTAGAAAACGAATGCGTGTTCTTCATTTGTGGAAAAGTTTGAAAGACTTGCCACAGGAATCAGATGACTACGCGTACACCCATCATATTCAATAGGTTAACATTCTATTGCATATATTTTCATCATATTAAATGTATTTGGACAATTTATATATAATTTACTTTCAAAAATTTAATCAGTTGAAATTTTTCTTTCAATAAATTTAAGAGTCGAGTCATGTAAGATAGTGTAAAAAAAAAAACAATTTTTCCTTGTTATTCAATGATGAATCATTATGGATGTATTTTGAAGATGGTTATTATAAAAATTAGTAAATTTGTCAATTTCATTTTATTTTCTCTCTCTTGATCTAATCCATTTTGCAATTTCCCCTTTATTTTTTATACAACCCGAGAGAGAACTTCAGAAAAGAAAATAATATGTAAAGAAAATGGAATTATAAAAAAGGATTAAACTTTGTCTTATATGTTATATCAGAGACTTTTCTCTTCTCTTATATTCACTAGCTTAAGTAGGAAGAATGACAATTCTACTTAAACTATATGATACTCAAAATAAAATACCGATAACGGATTGCGTAAATATTCATTTAATGAGAATAAATTCAGATATCCACTTGCAAAATTTATTAAGAATGTATCAGGGGTTTTGTATCTAATTTATCTTTTTTCTACTTTTACTTTATAGTTTTAGGTTTAAGAGCACTTTCTATTTCATTGTACTTCAGTTTGATTCGACTTAATTTAATTTTAGTACAAGTTGACTTATTTTATCTTTCTATATGAGTCAATTGATCTCAATTTTCGATAGTGGTAAGTTTGTCCGGACTTTCGGCTCGAGTTCATGACTCTCGACCTTTGGTTTGAAAGAGTTTGTCTCAAATTTTTGTTCGAAATAGTCTATCACGACCTTTAGCCTAGGCTAGTCCATCTTAACCTTCAGTCTGAGATGACCCGACTCAATATATTACCCAGATTAAATATATTGTTTTTAAAAATTAATTAAAGCCTTATAGTGAAATCAAACTTATCTTAACCCTGACTCTAACTTGTTTAAGATGAAGTTTTTTCAAAGTAGACTAAGGTTGATCCATGGGTCATGAATCAATTTGACAATTCTAACTGACCAATGATATTGTGAAGAGTGAAGGTGATGATAAATAAACTTTTGATTTATATCGTTTTTCTTTTCCATTCCAAACTCCTTAGCATGCACTTTTTTTAGAATGTAGAACTTGGAAAATAGGTACAAATCTTGCAATCTAAAAGCATTTTGAGATAATAATACTCTCTAAAGTATGTAATGTGAAATGAAGTCTATTATGGATTACACAATTCAAAACAAACTTCTATATCCAAAAAGGCATTATGAATGAAATTCAGAATATACTTTTATGCATAAAATATTAGATTTTGTAATCTAGAATATATTTTCATATCTGAAAGTGCATTTTGGATTGCACAATTATTTTTCCTACATAAAAGTACATTCCAAATTGTGAAATATAAAATACAATTATGAGTCTAAACCTCTATTCTAGATTGCACAACCTAGAAGAAGACACTTTTATATATAAAAATATTTTGTTGAATATGCAATATAATATCTATGGTTTATAACTACATATTTTCTATTGTTGTATGTGTTGTCATCATTGATATTAGTGATGTTATAGAGACTTGTCACGTGACAACTGAAAAGATACATCTCGCTTAGGCCTTGTTCTTTTGAGTGGATTTGAGGGAGTGAATTTGAGGGGATTTGAAGATAAATTTTTTTGTCGTTTATTTGAATGAATTTGGAGGTAAATGAGAGTGAATTTGAAAATAAAATTTGTGAGAATTAATATAGAATTGTATTGACGTGACAAATTAAAAAAATTTATTTCCAAATTCACTCTCATTTACCTCCAAATTCACTCAAATAAACGGACAAAAAAATTTATTTCCAAATTCTCTCAAATCCCCTCAAATTCACTCCCTCAAATCTACTCAAAAGAACAAAGCCTTAGAGAGTTATATTGATCATGTTGCCAAAAATAATTATTTTCTTCAAAATCATGAAACTGAATATTTTAAAGATGTGTTAATATTTAAAATTCAAATTAATTTTAATTAAATGATTCTTAAATATATAATTTATTTAATAGGAATTAGCATGAAATACAAAGTGGGCTTGCTGTACTACCCACAAATCTGCATTTTAGTGGGCTGAAGGAAGCTTCTTCCAGCACCTCCATAAATTTCTCCCTCACCTGCATATAAATAAATTTTCATTTTTTTTTCTTTTCGAATTGAGTAATCTGAAAAAAAAAAGTTTTACAAGTCAAAAATTACTTCTAAACAATTGAAGAGGATTAACAAAAAATAATTTTTAGATGTATATTTCATAAATCATTTTATATTTACCACAAAAATATTTAATATCTAAACATTTAATTTGCAATGTGTTGCCAAATATATTATATTTTTTATTTATTATATAATTTTTTTTAAAATTTCATTCATTAAAATATTTTATAAAATAAATCTAACTAATTTAAATAACATTTTATATTATTTTTAACATTAATGACAATTTAATAATCTTATTTTATTTATTTATTAATTTTTTTAATCTATCATATTAGTTAAATCACTCACAATCTACCATTGGATACTTCAATTTTTATCTATTTTTTTGTATTTCTTTTTCAGAAAATATCGCAAAAGGAGCATTGAAAACCGGTTTCCACAATTAAATATTTTGAATACATAGAAGAAATTGAGATAACTAATTTATTATGGTTCTATACCCGTGCACAAAGAAATCCATTCAATGATGGTCGATTTTTGTCATTGTACTTTTCATTATTTGAGAATAAAGAAAGATTTACTTCTAAAATTTTTATAATTAGTACAACTTTATAGGGATCCATCTCGTCAACAGAATCAATTAAAAAAACCCCTCCCTTTCTTTTTTGATCCCAATCTTTTATCTTTTCAGCCCCTTCAAAATAAACATGCATGGAAAAATATAGTGGAATCTGAAAACATTGATAGAGACGGATCACAGGTTCGGTAGAATAAAAGTAATGAGGATTAGGTGTTCTGTCCCAGCTTGCGGATCAGAAACATGCCCTCGTGGATTGATGTTGAAATAAAACCATCTACTTTACACGCCATCACAATTGTTCCTTGCTGGATGGACTCAAATGTTCCTTCCTAGCTAAACTATGAAAGTATATATATGTTCTCCTCCTTCGACAAGTAACAGAATAACAATTGGGAAGGGAAAATACAATGCAAATGCCATTTACTGATTTACAATGTGGTTTTATAGCGTGAGTAAAATTCATACATAAATTCTCCGTGACTGGACTATATCAACATACTCTTATATCAACGTAGGATCAAAAACTACCACTGGCCCCATACAAATGAATGATTATGGAATATAAACAAAACAGAACACAAGAAATCCCAGTAAAGTTGGAAGTGAAGTATGGCTATAATGTGAAGATGGTGATGATGCAGTTGACCTCTGAGAGTTGTATTTGGACTTTGTGGATGAATCCGTGGCAGGGTAGTGACCAAGCCCAGCAGCGACAGCAGGAGGTACATCTGCGTGTGAGTGTGGTCTTATAGGGATGGCATTGCGATCCTCAATGTCATAACCTGTTTAGGGCTCAAAGTGTGAGCATTTGTTTCTTAGGCATTAAAGTATGGCTACAAAATTTAGCATAGAGGAATCGTAAGCACAAGAAGAAAATAAACACTGACAATCAAATTTCTTCCATCCCAATACGAGTTTTTCTCGGTCAAATACCACACGGTAGCCAGTCATGAAGTTTTCTGCAATAAACATCAGAAGCTGAGGTGTAAACAATCATTATGATCATTTAGAATTATGGACTGGAAAATAAACATATAAAGAATGCATGCATCATTGGAATTTTGAAAGATAAAAAGGAAGAAATGGTGCACTGACACAAGACACCAAGTTGTTAACAAGACGCATTCTTATTTAGTTTGATTTAATTTAAAGTAATACTTGTCCCCAGGGGTATTTAATTGACTTCTGGTTCATAAAGAACATACAGCCCTGAAATATTCAAAAAGTAGAAGAGACTTACGTCCAATTATATTTAGTTCGGAACTTTTGACAACTGCTAGACAATATACAAGTTCGCTCTGTAAAATGGCAAGGGAAGGAACATCATGTTAGTTATACGTATATCCTCAAAGTTAACACAATTGTTGGATACTTATTTTGAAGAATAATCCAGCAGGAAGTAACACCTGAGTAGAGATAATAATTATTGGATCATAAACAGCAAAATGGCTTCCACCTCCCATAGTTAAACTTACACTAGGAATCAGGCTAGTGTTTGCATCAGGACTGTCCATCATAAGAAAGAATACTTAGAACTTGAAAGAAAAACAATTAATAATATTAAATAATATTCCAATAGTTTTATGACCTCATGTCATAGCAATATTCAAAAGGGATTCTTGAATCTGATGGCCGCCGCCTGTCATGTACTTGGGAATGAAACTGCAATATAAAAACTTTGGTAAGTTTTGGCCACGATGAAAAATCTAGCTGAATGTAAGGATATTTTATCCCATTTTAGTACTTCAAGTGCTTACACTCTCAGTAAGTCTCGTATAAGTTGGATCAACCAAATATGTGAAAGAGGTCCCAGAATCAAAAAGAGCCGTGAATTCCACATCAATTAGAGTTGTTCCTACACGGACTTGAGTGACTGTGACGTTATAGGTAGGGCTGCAAAGATGTATCCAAGCATAGGAGAAGTAAGCAATCTTTGCATTCAATTAATGTTACTTTAATTTCATACAATCGGAGGCAAGTAACAGGGAATTACCACTTACTGTGATGGATTCAGATTAAACGGAGTCTCGTCTTGATCAAAACTTCCCTTGTCCCCAAAACTTATCCTTCCAATGCCATCACTCCCAAAACACATGGAGAATGAATCTGCTGTAAATCCTTCTCTAGATAACATGCTAGGAACTGATATTTTCTCCATACCTAGCCCAAACAAACCGTTGGGAGCAGCAACATCTAAGAACGATCCACTCTGAATTTGTCCGCATCTGCAACACATAAATTAAAATTACTCAGATAAGTGTAGCATTGATTAGTTTTGGTAATTTAACAACGAAGGAAACTGACCCAAATATGACATTTGCCTCAACAAGGTCATGGTGATTATCATCTTTTGTCAAGTGCAGAACGTCTTCCACTAGTATTCCTGATGTAGACGTTTCAGCAGAGACATAAGAGACCATGTAGGGGCAGTTGCTGAATGTCCCGGGGCATTGACTGCGGTGCATGCACAGACTGTTGTTACAAGTAACCTTCTTGCTAGTTGAAGATCCATTAGGATTGTATATTTGAAGGTCAAAATCCTGCAAAAACAACGTTTTTAATTGAGAAACAAAGCAGGCGACAAGACACAAGACTTGCATATCTAGAACGTAAGAACCATCTTCCACATATTAGAAAGCTAGCACTTAATGTTAAAAATGTTTTTCACTCGAGGAATAAAAGGGGGAAAAAGAAAGCCAGAAATGTCATTTACTGGGGTGGATCACATGAGAACCTCACTAAATACAGTGTGGCCCAGGTAATTGAATGGGACCTAGATACATTTCATCTAATAATAAAATCATTTATTCAATGCAATGTTAAAAGAAGTGCCCTTCTTGCAACATGCCCTTAAAATAACTATAGCCAATTAGAGAAAACCCCTATAATCAACAACAATATACTATAGGAAAAACTTCATTTCAGTCACAAAAAAAAAAAGGAAAATAAAACATACCGAAGCAAAGGCCGAAGCAAAGGCTGGGCTATCAGTAGCAGCACATCTTGTGCAATCACAAGGTACCCAGAACAGGTCACTTCCGGTATCAAGCGCCACCATGAACTTCACTCCCGGTGTCCCTATTTCAACTGTCGTATAATGCAAACTGTATGAATCTCCAGAAGAAAAAGAAAAAGTTAAAGAAAACCAGGAACCAATCTCCAAGAAAAAACATTACTGACAAAAATTCGTAACATCACCGAAATCATTAACAAAGAATGGTCAAACTCAAACATTATTCACATCTAAATAGTAATTTCTCTCCTTCAAAATTCAAACCTTAAGCCATTGTCTCTTCATTAAACTGATAACTAAATTATTATAAAGAAATTATTAATCAATTTAAATTAAAAGAAGAATCTAATTTTCAACTATTCATACACTAATTCTCACATTATCAACGAATTAAAAACCGTTTTAACACAATTATTAAATCTTCCTATCATTTTATGGTTAGAAAAGAGTAGGAAGAGATTGTATTTAAATTAAAATCTTGAAAAATAAACCTTTAAATAATGACAATAGAAGAATCAAAGAGAAGAAAAGTACAATCCGAGGGAGCTGATGCGGAAGGTGGAGTTGCCATCGGAGAAAGCGAGACCGGCGTCGATCTGAGAGAGTTTGCGGCCGCGGAGGAAGCGGTCGCGGTCGGCCAACTCAGCGTAGTACTCGACGGTGCCCTTTTCGGGAGGAGGGGGGATTCCGGCGGCGGCATGGGACCACTTTCTGACGGGTTCGGAGTGGCGGTGGTGCATGGTGAACGTGTAAACGTGGTCGTGGCACTGGCAAAACTCCCAGAGGGAGATGAAGGTGACAACAACGACGAAAACGAAAGCGAGCATTTTCTTCGTTTGGGTCCTCTACGCTAACCCTCTCCCGATAAACCCCGCATTGCTCGGTGGAGCCTAGGGTTTGGCGTGGCGGAACAAGAGAAGATCTTGGTGTGACGTGACTGAGATCTTGGATCGAAACAGGGTCGTTTTTGGTCACTGTGTGATGATGTCTATGTATGAGTGGGTGAGTGAGTGAGTGCTTTATTATATGAAAATGCCAGAGCCATGTGAGTGGGTCCCACCACCGCGCTTTCACTTTTTAACGCTGCCCAGCTCTCCAATGGCGGCTCCTCTGTTCCGTTTTTGTTTCTATAAATATACGCCATCGCAAGCTTCAACTTGCTCAAACAATTCTATAACAATACACTGTAATTAGCATTCCCATTAAAAATGTCATTTTATTATGAGTTTTATGAATATGGTTTTTCCAAAAATGGAAGAGAACTTTTTTTAGGTAAATAACTTTTTCAGTTTCAAAAATCCCATCATGGAATTTCCTTTAAAATAGAGTTTATGTATATTTATTCATAAAAATATATATTTTCACATTCAATTTTTTTTACATCCACTTTATATTATTATTTACTATTTTTTAATTTTTTTTTATAAATACCCAACTTTACTTTTTTTTTATGATCATTTTACTTTTCAGTGGATTGTCAAATGTTTTTGGTATCAAATAAATTTTTTCTTTATCTATTTCTTTTGTGTTTGTTCTTTGATGCAATTGGATTTAAGGAGAGGGAATGGATGAAGGGTCTACGATGGATAAGGAGATGAAACAAAAAAGAAAACTCATGTAATGCGTACTTATATAGAAGTTCTGATCACAAGAGAATCAATTTTTTAAAATGATAATAATTCATTCTTGGTAATAATTGTTTGAGAGAACCAATTCTCAAAATGAAAAATCAATTTTGAAATCCTACTCATATATATAAAAATTGATTATCTGATTCTTTTATATATATATATATATATATATATATATATATAATTGGTTTTATAATTATATAATATAAATAATAATAATAATAATAATAAAATAGATAATAAAAACAATAAAAATTTATATTATAAAGATAATTGGATGATCTTACATTCAAAATAATTCTTTTTTATCATCCACATCAATTAATTTATTCACAATTTTTCATAATTTTTTTTTCATTTTCTCACATTTTTTTACTATTTTCCCTTAATTCAAGTAATATCTTGCATTTCTTTTTCTCTTCAAATTTATTGTTTTTTTCCTACCTCAAATTCATCCTGGGATCCAAACAAAACATTAAAACATGCAAACTCTTAATTTATGTAAACATAAAAGATATATTAAAAGTTTAATAAAACAATAACAACTTACAAAACAACAATCCTAATAAAACCTACCTAATTTATGTGTATGGTGTATATAACAAAATCACCATATTACCCAACAAATTTAGACTATATAGTAATTGTTTGAACCTTAACTCGGGTGAGATAAACATTAAGATCAATATCACATTTGCGATATTATGTGTGTTGCAGTTCAGAATTACATATCTTTAAAATGTTTATCTCAAAAGATCTAGTTCACAACATACCTCTTTGGAACAATAACTATTTACATATTCAACCTTAAGAACATGTATATTTAGAGACTAATTATCCTCAATTACCTACGTCATTCCCTTAAATGTTACTTCTACACTATGAAAATTTGTGTAAACCCTTATCTTGCATGGCTACTTTTCTTCCCATCTTTTGTGATTCACATAGGGGAAGCAGAGATGAAACCAAATTTATCCGAGAGTTTGGCTCGTGCTAATGGTGAAACAACTTCAACTTGGTGAAGAAACTGCACGTCATGAACCAATGGATTTTCCGTTCTGCGTGGAGGAGAGCCATAATAACAACAAGGCAAGCATCCATTGCATAGGAATTCCCTCGCATCTGCATTCTGGATTAACAACATTCACTAACCACCATCACAACGCTGTATATCTGATCTAATTGCTCAGACCAATCACTTTTTTATTTCCATTAATTTAAGAAAATCCAAACCTTTTCGGAGATCATATCGAGAACTTGGCTTCCATTATCGACATTTGAATGACTGGCGAGAAGAATAACAGATGAAAAGAAAAACAAAAGGAAGGAAAAGTCAGCATTAAATGAGGTGTTGTTGGCATTGATTTTATGATGGAAAGTGAATAAAACCTGTGTTTGTTACACTTAATTGGCCTGAGGAATTCAGGTATGGAAGGTGAGAGCTTTCTGGGCTTTGGACAGAGGGGTTGTGATTCAACCCTTTTTCTTTCTGTGCCTAAATCAGCAAGGTTGCTTTTCACTGGTTGATGATGATGATGCTGCATGTTCTGACCTAAGTGATGAAGAACAATGGAAGTTATTTAGAAGTGAAAGAAAAGAGCAAATCATGACCTGTGACTCGCGCCATTCAACCTATTTATCCTCTTGTTGAATTGGTTATAGTGAGAGTATCAGTTACATTGAAAGTATAGCCACACATTTCAGAGAGAAAGTTCCATGTCACAATACGATGGATTCAGATTCAAAACATGCTCAACTATGAAGAAATATTTGCACTTGTTTGGTTCTTAGTGAATATAGCATCGTTCTTTGACTATGACATCCTTTCCAACGTCACACTTCAAACCATTCATTTTCTCTCTTAAATTACTAAACTGCATCATTTTTTCTCTTTATTTTAGTACAATTCAACATTTTACAGTCATCTCATCTACCCTAGACAGCTATCACTTACCATCTTTATGCATTTAATCTAACTACTTATATTATTCATTATAACTACTTTTTATTTATTTCATTAATAAATATCTACTTTCTATTTGAAATAACTAGTGGCTTGAACAAAAGTTAATAATCAATACATTTAAATGCAACCTTCCTTTTTCAATCCCAAATTGAATTATTAAACGCGTTTTAATTAGTATTTGGCGTGTGTTGTACAAAATATGTTTTACTTTCATATAACTTACGTTTATGATAAATAAATATTTTTTAGTCTATGAATTATATTTTTAATTTATGTTAAATAGTTTATATTATTCTACAAATTTATTTTAACTTAATGATAATTTCTTAAAAATTATTAGTTTAGTGATAAATATTGGACAGAGAGCTTGATAGAGAAAAACAGTTATGTATATATAAATAGAGATAAAGAGATATTAGAAACATTTTTTTAGATAATGGTTGGGTATTTGAAAGTGTGGAGCAAGTCATTATAATTTTAGGCCTATAATAGTCCTTAAATTTATTTTAACTAAACAATAAAAATATCTTTAACTTAATACAATTAATTACCATTTAAACTAAATTAAAAGTAATATGGAAATTAATTAAAATGTAATATTGAACTCGTTTAAAATGGGAACATTTTAATGATATTTAAAAGTATTGGAAAATTGGATATGTTGCTTAATATCTGGGAAAGTAACTCATTAAAATGTTCCCATTTAAAAATGAAATTCAAATTTATAATACAATATATAATTCAAATTTACGAAACGTAGAACTCGTTTACAACCAATAATTTATGAGTTCATTTTATATTAACAGTTTGTAATAATATTTAGGATACTTATTTTATCTTGATAATATGTATGTTTTGATATGTTGAGTGTCTTTAGTAGTGTGCTGGAGAGTAAATTACTAATTTGATATCCAAATTATATAAGTTAAATTGTTGTTTTAAAAAGCTTCACTTTTCATTCCTTTTCTCTTTCTTTTTCTACTCTCACTTCAATCCAAATGTTTTTTGTTAAAATTGTATGTTAAATGTTAAAGAGAGCATGCACATTTACTTTAGTATCAATACGTTGACACAGTTATATTTTCTTACATGTCAAATTCATTTGACATGTAAAGCGTTCTCTACATTTTTTAGTTAGAGGAGGATTCAGGAAGATGGAGAATTGAGGGTAAAGTTATCATTTTCATACTATTTTGAAATTTAGTGTTTTTCTGTTGACTTTGGTCGCTCAGATTTCATTCTCATTGTATGGTGTTTTTATGTTCATTTGAATTTTATTGTGTGGCTATTAATAATCGGGACACATTTCATTTGTTTTTCCTTTTGTTTTTTTAATATAATTTCGTTTCTTCATCATTTATTTCAGTTATATGGAATCTGCTTTTGTGAGATGAAATCTTTGTTGTGAATGTAGTTTGTTGAAGTTTTTGTTTACGAGAAGATTGTATAAATCAGGTTGGAATTTGCTTTTGTTCACTAGTTAAAAAAAAACCGTGTCTATTACGTTTCGATTCTCACAAATGAAAGCATAAGAAAGTGAAAGTGAGGTAACATTTTTGTAATTTTCGAAAATATATAGATTACGGTTAAAAATAAAATTGAAGTTATATTGTTACGAAACCGAAGCATAAAAAAGACAGTGATATTTTTTCAATTGATAACTCTGTCCTCGGTTATTTTGAAAACCGGTGCCATCAAATCTTTATGCGTTGGTTATATTTCTAATTGAAGAATAAAAAAATTGAAACAAATTTCAAAATTTTCACTAAAAATATTTTTTTTTTACTTTTTCGAAAGACAACCGTTCTTAGTAGAACTGAAATCATATAGTCCTTTTTCTCCTGTTAATAGAATAACCAAGCACTTTTCTTCACTTTCGCTTTGCTTCTTCTTTGCTCAAACTCTTCTTATAAGATCAAGTTTTCAGCAATCTAACATAGGTAATTTTTCTTTTATTTTACACAAATGCTCATTGATTTCTTTCATTGATTAACTACATCATCAAAAGCTCCCACAAAAAGTTATAAAAATTCAAAATATAAGTATTTGAAATATTTTTACAAAAAAACATAAACTAACGAAAAATAAAAAACACACATTTTGAAATCTAGAAGGAACATCCAACTATACAGGAAATCTAGAAGGAACATCCAACTATACAGGCTGTCACAGTATTGAAAATTTGAAAAAAAATTTCTACCCTAAATCGATACTACTAAACTTTGATTTTAATTTCCACATATTGTTAATCTCTGAAAAATATAATAGTAATTTTTTCAATACTAATTTAAACACATTTAAACTACTAAACTTTGATTAGTTGTTATACGAACATTTCAATGACCAATCGGTTCTGAAAACTTGGATAGTTCTCTACTCTGTTCAAAGAAAATATCGGACGAATTAGGAAAAAATGATACACAAAAAACCCGTAAATTCTATTTAAAAAGGAACGTTCCAGTAAACAATATGCATGAGTCTGTCATCTAAATAATACTAAGCTATTAAAAAATACTTTTTAAAAACGAGGCATTATTTGCCTTTCGCTTTCATTTTCTTAGCAAGTAGGCGGTGGTAATGGGACCAGAACCGCTTTCCCTAAGCAACATGCTCCTTTTCTAACGAAAATAAGTCCGACATTCCAACCAATTTTTCCTATTATTTCGAGACCTACTTTCTAAAAATGGTATCATATCACAAACTCAAATTTGCAGAAACTAGAAAGCTACGTACTTCACAAAAAAAAATCATACGGTACATTCTACATATTAACATCCTGGCCAAGCTTTTGAATTAGGGAAGAAGTGGTAGAGAAGAATGAAGTGTGATCAATGAGTGTTACAACAAATTATGAACAGTAGTTGCCAGAAACCTCTTCCTATTTCTTCCTATCCCTGCGTGCCCTCTGTCCCCATCCCTCACCACTATTTTTTTTTCCAAGTTACGTACTGGTTTGGGAAGAGATACATCTTTATATGACATCAAGTAATGCATATCGAAGTCTGAGTTACCTTTGGGAGGTATCCCAATCAAACCTGGGCTGTGAATATGCCTCATAATCGATGGGCCTAGTATCAACAACGTGGTCGACTGTTTGAATGCCCTCCAAAAGTGTTGGTTGTATACTATCATTACTTGAAGGCAGTAATTTATACATGACTAGTAACCCAAGAGTGAATACAGCTTGCAACTTTGTGGAGTCCCCTCGAGCTGAAAAGAATAGGAGCATGGCAAGGAGGAACAGATCAACACAGAAACGCATGATGCATATTACAGTATCCATTAATCTACCATCATTGCCGGCAGGGAAGCCACGAACTCGATAGACAAACAGAAAATTGTACTTGTCAACCACATATCTATACCCAAAATATACAGCACCAACAGGGACCACAAGAGGATTAAATGAGCAATATACCAGAGTCAGGGCAAAAATTGTCAAATTAAAGGCATAATACTGTGCAAAATCAAATGTCTGTTTGGGAGCAGGTGAGCTTCCAGTAATTGGATAAACAAAAAGATCTTGTCCCTCAACATTATCCCCATTGGCAATGTCATAAGCATTGTCGTGCATTAGTGGTCTCTGAAGACTACTATCTATGTCCTGATGTTCTAACGGGTATTCTTCACTTTGTTCTGGCACCAATTGAAGCATGTCATTCTTTCGAAACTTCTGAAGGTTTCTTTTAATCCAAGGAATGGGTGCCAACAGATCATAAGAAATCCCCAAGAAAGTGCTTGTGATCAGAAATGCAAGTGATGAAAGGCATGACTTGGACAAAAACGATGCACTCATATACTGCTCAATCCTCTTGCAGTCTTCTCCATCCAAATAGCAACGACCCATCTTCAAGATGGTACTCTCTAACGACGATTCCACCAAACCCCTTAAGAGAATGAGATTCACAAGGAAGAAGCAAACCATCTTCAACAGTGCAGCCCTCTGCTCCCCAGACACTGTCAAATGCCGTTCAAACTTCGAGAGATACGAAAGAGCAGAAGGGATCACTATGTACATGCTAACAAATATGATCACGTTGGGTAAAAATTGAAATATAATACTTCCTAGCCAGCTAGAGCTTTGCACCCAAGCCAACCACAGCTGCGCATTATCCATAGCTTCAGCATTAATAATCCTCCCAGCACTCTTAGCAGCAGTGATCACCGCTAGGGGTGAGCTGAAGAACAAAAGCATTAACAACAAACAAGTGTTCACAAACACCCGCCGCAACTTGAGCGACATCCTCGGCGTCCCCATGTTCTTCCAGTAAATGTCACTGGCCAAGGGAGCCCTCTCAACCTTCCACTGGTTCCGCCGCAACCGCAACTCCATCACAGAAAAAAACTTTCCAATTCTCCTCCTCTTCTCATTCTGAAAATCCTGAACAGCCTTATTAGCAGTATACACATCCCTGAACATAACGAACGCAACACCAGCACCAGGCGCACGCCCTTCTTTATAATCAGCCAACTCACTCTCCAACTCAGCCCTCTGCTCCTGCAACTTTCTCAACCTCTCCTCATCACTATAACCAAACCTCCCCATAAAATCAACACAAAAACCCTTCAACCATTTCCAAAAACAAACCATCGAACCCCACAATCCGGTTTGGGAGATACCGCCGCCACGCTCATCGTCCGGCAAAAGCCGAGAGTCTATCCTGGCCACGAGCCACGAAATCTCATCCCTCACACGCAACAATTCATTGGCTAAATCATCTAAAGCACACAAATCCATTGGGGCAATAACCTTATAAACCTTCCCCGGATACCTATACTGAAAATACTCGTGCAACACTACCCTGTCAGCGGCTATAATTTTCGGCAAACCCTGGACCATAATAGTGAATATTGCAGTGGAATTCGAGGTAGGATCACTCAAATTACCGTACCCGTCCCTGAACCTCGTAATCCTCAAACGCTCCTGGGTGGCGGAAATCCCGAAGTGGACCAAAACCACCACGACAACGACGAAGAGGAAGTGAATCCAGAGAAGAGAGGAGCCCTTCTCGATGTTCGTGATCGTGGTTCTGGAGAAGCCGTCGTCGATTACGGCGGTGCCGGCGGAGAGGTTGAGCGGCAGGAGGACGGTGACGGCGAGCACAGAGAGAGAGAGGAGGAGGGCGCAGCTGCCGCCCTCAATGAGGAGGAACTGTGCGGCGTCAGCGCCGCAGTGGCGGGCGATTTCGCGGCCGGTGGCGTGCCAGACGGCGAGGAGCTTGGAGGCGAGGGCGGTGGGCCCCGGCATGCGACGGTGGTCGCTGCGGAGTTTGACGAAGAGAAAGATCAGGAGGCAGCAGGCGGAGCCGATCGCCGAGATGTTCAGCAGGTAGTCGATGTTACCGTACCAGGTGCCGAAAGGGTCGCCGTCATCTCCAGAGGATGACGGCGGCAGAGGGAGGGGGTCTCCTCCCATCGGAAATCAGGGTTCGCGGAATCTAAATGTGGTAGGGTTTTGCCGCGAATTGAGTCCAATTTGGAATGGATTATCTTAGTGTTGCGCTCAAGGAAGGGATCGGATGGAGAGTGCTTAAGGCTTTGCGTTAGGGTTAGGGTTCGGAGGAAAATTGATGGGAAATAAGAGAAGGAAACGGAAGAAGATGGCTACGCATGTAACTTTCCGTTTTCTTCACTATTTTTACTTTATGATCTTCTGTTCCTTCTTGTTTTTATTGTTAGATCCATCTTAGAAGAGGATAGGCAATATTTTATTATTGGTTAAATCTTCGTCTTTTCTTTTATCTTTTAAAACTGATCTGTGTTACTTTTATGAAATTAGATAAAATTTCACTACTCCTTTATCTCTACATTTTTTTTACATAAGATTAACTTAAATAATTATTAAAATATATAATCATATGGTTTCTTTATAAATATGTCTATGTATTTTTATAAAAAATCCATGTTTATGAAAGACAATAAGAATTCGTATACACATTTAAAGATACTTTACTTAACAAAAAAGTTAATTACGTCACTACGCTTTAAAACCTAATTCCTGATTCCCAGGAATCACATCTACTGAATATGAAAACATAATAGGTGTGGTAAAAAGTTAAGAGATCACTTGATAATATAATAGCCCCTAAATGAATATGAAAATATTCTCTAATTCCAATTTATTTTAAATTCAAATTAAAAAATCTTTTTAACTGTCATTGAAGAAAAAAATTTGTATATAAAATTATTAATCTCTATTATAAATATTATATATATATATTACATAAAAGATATTAATATATATTCTGTATTAATATTCATAACTATTTATATGTTGTGTATTAAATTATAGGCACCAACATATATATTTTTTAATATTAATATATATTTGATAACTATATAACAAGTTATAATAACATGCGAATTAAAAAAATATAATAACATAAATAAAACAAATACAGAAATTATATATATATATATATATATATATATATATATATATATATATATATATATATATATATATATATATAAGTTGTCTAAGAAAATGAATACAAAAGTTATTTTGCGGTATAGTTTTTCCTAGATCACACTTATCAATATTTTATGAGACACATATCTTTATTCCAGCAACAAGAAAACCTTCTCACAGTACCGATAGTTTTCAGCTAGTTTATAACATTTTCTACCATTATTTAATGTAATTAAGAATTAACAAACTTTTTTTTGGTAGTCTATAGCATTTATTGAGACGTCATTTAAAATATATTTTTTAAAACGTTAGGTTGTATTTGATTTATTTTGTCTTAGAAAATTGATTAATTTAGTGATTGATTTTTGAAAAATAAAGTAAGTAATAATTGGTGAAGAAGTATAAATTGGAAGGTAAAAGTCAGCATAAACTTAATGGTGTGATTAATTAGTTTATGGTGCATAAATAAACTGGCTTAAAGAAAAAGGAGAAGTAAATGAAAAAATGGGGAGAAATTGACGGGTGTGTAATATTCACAAAATTCAGGGAGAGTTAGTTGGTGTGGATTACCCTTTTTCTTCGGTGTGTGTCGAGAAAGAGCAGAGTAGATAATAGAAGAAAGAAAGAAAAGGAAAGTGTTTTTGAGTTTGAGGTCAGTCATCATCCTTCACTCACTCCCACCACCACCACCACCACTACCACCGATCACTCATCATTAAGCCCTTTTCTCCCTTTCTCCTTTCTCCTTTTCCCTATCCTCTATTCTACATCATCACCACCCCCAAACTGAAAAACGCGTCAACTCACTACAAAACCCTATCACCACACACTTCCCTTTCTTCGATCTGTAGATCTAACGTTCTTGCATCACGTAACCTTTCCTCTGTTCCCTCTCTAACCTAGTATTGCTCTTTTCAACAACTCTCTTTTCTTCTTTTCTTCTTTTCTTCTTTTATTTTTTTTTCTTTATTCTCTTCTTTCTTCTTTATGCTTAGTTATGTTTTCTTCTATTTCTGTTTCCAGGGGCTTCCTGTGAAATTCACCGCTTCAATTTCTCGGATTTTCATGTTTGACTTTCAAATTCAGTGGTAACCATATCATAGATATATTCTTCTTCTTCTTCTTATTATTATTTTTAATATTATTTATGTAACATAGGTGAGGCAGGTTTTGTGGGGGTGGGGTTGGAGCATCCGTTTGTGGATGTGAAGGAATTGGAGGTTGTTTTGGGGTGAAATGAGGGATGCTATCAAGGTTGATGGACTTTCTGACTGCCTGCTGGCGGCGAAGATCCTCCGACGGCAAGGGTTCCGAGGTTACGGGGCGGAAGGACGGGCTGCTGTGGTACAAGGATGCCGGGCAGCACTTGTTTGGTGAATACTCGATGGCTGTTGTTCAGGCCAACAACTTGCTTGAGGATCAGAGCCAGATTGAGTCTGGTCCTCTTAGCTTGCTTGAGACTGGTCCTTACGGTACCTTTGTTGGTGTGTATGATGGCCACGGTGGACCTGAGACGTCACGCTACGTTTGTGATCATCTCTTCCAGCATCTTAAACGTAATGGCCTTTTATTTTTTATGGTCTCTCTCCATTTTTTAGTGAGATTCACAGGTGCTCAACGCCGTTGAATGTGTATCGCATCAGGTTGTTGGCTATAGCTGTTAGAATGTAGTTAATGTGGTGATGTTGATGGCCCCATAAATTGATGTGGTACATTTTCAATAGCGTGGAGTAAAAATATTGTCTTGCTCTAGGGAGCATCTATGAATTTCAGTTTGGGCAAAACTTAGATTAAGTTCTGTTGTTGGTGTTCTTGTTGTTCTCCAAATAGAATTAGAGGTTCACCTTGGTAATCGGCGTAATAAAGGTTTGCACTAAAAGGATTATGCAAATTACAGAGGTGAAAATCTAATTTTGATAGGAGAACAGTAAAAGTGCATATAAGTTGTCCTTTCAGTTCAATTCATTACTCAATGTTACTTGTGAACATTTGTATTGACCTGTTCATGTTTTTTTAAGGATTTGCGTCCGAGCAGAAGTCCATGTCAGTGGAGGTTATTCGGAAGGCATACCAAGCCACAGAAGAAGGTTTTTTGTCAGTGGTTACTAAACAGTGGCCTATGAACCCCCAAATTGCTGCTGTGGGATCTTGTTGTTTGGTTGGTGTGATTTGTGGTGGTATCCTCTACATTGCTAACCTTGGCGATTCCCGTGCTGTGCTTGGGCGGGTTGTCAGAGCGACTGGGGAAGTTTTGGCCATCCAGCTTTCGTCTGAGCATAATGTGGGCATAGAATCTGTGCGACAGGAGATGCATTCTTTGCATCCTGATGACTCAAAAATTGTGGTTCTAAAACACAACGTATGGCGGGTGAAGGGTCTCATACAGGTAAGTTTTACATGTGAATCTTGGTGATTAGTTTATTTTTTTATTTTTAAAGACAAGGTAATCCGCATCTTTCCCAAATTCTTCCATCTGTTTTTTTGAAGTGGAAATTTAATTTAATTCTGCAGTCTATTAAAAACCTGATGTGATTCATTAATTCATTGCGTTTTTCCTGTACCGTTTTAGATATATGCATATCTAAATTATGTCATCTGTGATTATGATGACTCTTTGTAAGTTTTTGGATTATGCAATATGTAGACTGACTCTTCACAGTTGGTCCTATTGTATAGGCTTTGCTGTCCTGTACATGAGTTATGGTCTCATTTTATTATTTATTTATTTACGTTTCATTTTAAGTCATTTTTCTTTGTTGTTAACATGCTTTTTTAATTTACTGATGAGGTTGGAAAGGTGATTTGCTTAAAGGCAAAACCCTAAATCTTGTCATAACTGGAAAAATATATTTTAATCTTTTGGTAAAAGCATCTCCTTTAATTAGTTAAATAATTTTTATTGAGGTATTATATTTACCCTCTTTGCGAATGAATCTATTTTTACCAGATAATTAGGATATTAAATTATTTATAAATTAAAGGTGCGAGTAATGTTTTATTCTTACTTTTTTGCAAGGACTAAAAAATGTTCTTGTAATTTTAACCAATTAAATGAGAGATTGAAGTAATATGCTCTGTTTTAATCATAGTTTATATTGTAGCCATGTGCAGCCCATTCACTGGTATGAAGAATTGTCATACTATTACCGTAGTTAAGATATAAAAGCATCACCTATGATCTTCTTTTGGTAGAAATATTGCCTGTACTCTTGTGTGTGTGTGTGTGTGTGTATATATATATATAGTATGTACAATATTAGGATTATTATTGTGTTGCTGAGTTTTGTTATATTAGTATATTCTTGGCAGGGCTTGTGCTACACGAACACTTGACTTAGGCTAGTAAAATAATTACGAATTGTTGATTTCCCCCCCTAATAAATTAATGCTACAAAACTTTAAAAAATCATGAAAATTTTGATAGAATTCTGCCTTATTTTAAAAAAAATTCAATTTTCTGGTTGTTGGATAAGATAATGCAGGAGGGACCACTAACCTATCATATCATACGAATATCAATTAGATATGTTCTTTTTTGTGTCTTCTTCATATCAAACGAACATTCTGTAATTTCAACTTGGTGTTAGAGTTATACCATCCTCCTTGACCTAATATCATCACTGTTCTGCTGTGTAGCTAGATTTGAAACAAGATTTTAACCCTTTTTGCAAATTCTTGTAAACGTTTTCTTACAAAAAGAAACGTTGTCTATTAAGATCTGGTAGCCTTCATCAGCTCTCCTATCTAATATGTAATTACGCAATGAATGAATTTGCAATTCAATTTGTTGCAGTAATTTTAAGATGAGAGGGGATAAAAGTAAGAATATACACTATTTCACTCTTTACCACTGAGAGCTACTACCAGTTTCCCACTCCAACAAGATTGAGATCACACTAATTTTCAATGTTTACAAAAAGAAACAATAACATCCAAATCTCTTGAGATCTACGAGATGAGTTGATAACCCTCTTTGTAGAAGCTTGCTACAACAACCTTGAGACACCCTATCTTGAGAATTACAAAACCTTCAAAGATAAAAACAAAAATTTAAGGACAATATCTGCTGATTTCTTGAATTTGTAACTGACAAGACTTGGCTACATGAGTTGGTGATGATCACTTATTTATCTTGAGATAAAAAGACTCCACAATGATTTCTAACTTGTTGATTCTGAAAACAAAAAATTTTATCTATCAAGTTTTGTCCTGAGTGTCCTTGAAAAAAAATGTCTTAAAATGAAGTCATGTCTTTAAAAGGTAAATAAGATTATTTCAAATATTAATCAATTACTTTTCTGATTTAATCAATTATTTTTCTGTTCTATTCGATTTTTTTCAAAGGTTGATCATTAAATTATGTGTCTCCTATTCTAGGTTTTCAACAAAGACAATTTAATGAATTGGTATTAAGTTTAATCGATTGAAACAAATAAGATATTGCTTGTGATTGAATTAATTGAGAACAAGTTGAAACAGATACTTGATTTAATCTCTTAAAAATTTGATTATTTAAATGAATCTTCTTAGCTTTTTGAAATGATAAAGAACAAATTAACACATCAAGAGAGAAAATGTGCTTTGGTTCTGTTTAGATGTTAAGAAGCTATGATCACTCTTCCAATTAATAGTTCTATCATGGGCAATTTATGACTAAACAAGATTGATCATCATCAAACCAACTCGTACTACAACAAATAAAAAACTAAACTAAGTCCAGGAATTTATCCTCATTGGTTGGTGATCCATCAAATACTTGTCCACAAGTCTTGAATCTACTCAACTCTGACCTAGGAACACATTGGAAATATCTGTGAACAGAATGATCTCATTGCATAAAGTTGTGGAGAATGTAGTAATTGATAAAATTCTAGAATCATACTGCAGTGAAATAAACAAAAAAATATAGCAAGAAGTGAACGTTTCAATTTTTTTTTAATTTTTGTATTTTACAAAAAAACTATCAACCTTCGAAACCTTTACAATAAATAAGCAGAGGAAAAGACTACCTATTTTAAGGAATTCCGTGCAGTGTACAAACATCTTACACCAAAGCTGCCTACCTGACCATGCAATTAAAATGCTACTTGTTTTCCTTTTCCTTTATAAAATTAAGCTACTTGATCTTTTTAAGAGATTTCTAGAAAATGTGTTTGCCTTTATTCTTATAAGGAGAAGAACTAGACCAAACATGACCATATAGTTATGAAATTTTTATGTTGCAGATTTCTAGATCCATTGGCGATGTATACCTAAAAAAGGCTGAATTCAACAAGGAGCCACTGTATGCCAAGTTTCGTGTACGGGATGGCTTTAGGAGGCCAATTTTGAGCTCCGACCCATCAATTTCTGTTCATGAACTTCAATCGCACGATCAATTTCTCATATTTGCTTCTGATGGTCTTTGGGAACACCTTAGCAATCAAGATGCTGTTGATATAGTTCAAAACAGCCCACAGAATGTAAGATAAATGTACAATATGGTCGTTTCTATTTTGTTTTATGTTTTTTCATTCCTTAGTTACTGTGGTTTTGTCCGGTCATAACTTACATACCCCTAGTTGTTTCATTAAGTTTCAAATAGTTGATTCATGTACTCTGTTGGAGCATTTAGTGCTTGATTTCTTACCATGGTTTCCATGCACTTTTATGTCATCACCGTTTTCATTTAGATTACCATCATGCCAACTTGCTCTCATGTAAATGCTACTGCTTGCAGCCATTGGTTTTAAAATCGATTGGATGTATTTTGTATATGCTCAAAAGCTGTGACTTAAATTGCTTACAATGCACAATTTTGAATATATCTTAAGAGATCAAACACTTAATAGTAGCACCAAAGAGTGAAAGTGAGATGCGGGCATTACATGCTTTTATGTTTTGCAGGGAATTGCTCGAAGGCTCATCAAAGCTGCTTTGCAGGAAGCAGCTAAAAAGAGAGAGATGAGGTACTCTGATTTGAAGAAAATTGATCGTGGTGTCCGCAGGCATTTCCACGATGACATCACAGTTGTAGTTGTATTTCTTGACTCCAATCTTGTCAGCAGAGCCAACTCAGTAAGAGGTCCTCCTTTATCAGTGAGAGGAGGTGGTGTTCCCCTTCCTTCTAGAACTTTGGCTCCCTGTGCTGCACCGATGGAAACATAGTTCAGGTTGATGAAGCTGGCTGTATGATCTGTTATGCTTGTATGTAGTGTTGTATCCTTAGCAGACATTGAGCTCTGGTAACCACCAGATTGTATATCCAATTTAACAGAGATTGAAAACACTTTCGCTCATTTAGTACAATGTAACAAGTGACTTGGGGTATCTACCTTGCGTGAGTAAAGCATCATGGAAGTAGAGTACCAAAGCCAAAGGTAACCTTCAATATTTGATCATTAAGAGGCAATCATGTTGCATCTCATATTTTTCTCATCCAATGGGGAGCGATTTCTGTAAGTTGTTCGTGCACTCCTTTGAATGCATAGTTAGTTTATCGCACTCAATAGGAAAACTAAATAAGTATCCGAAGTTCATATTGCTTTTTATCCTTATTTCTTTTTGGTTAATGTCTGGTACAAAAAGGATGGTGAATATGAATTTTGGATCTTGTTCTGGGTACGCAAGTGATGGCTGTGCTATCCTTTTGCAATTTAATATTGAAGTATCAAATGTTTCTATAACTTTATGTTTGCGTATCTTTATTTTTCACAATTTACAATGTTTTCTTACTGTGATATTCTATTATTGGATTTGATAATTGCATTAATCTTGACTTGAATTTAAGGTGAAGAATACGTTGTAAGATGCGACGTAAGAAAAGTAAAAGAATATCTGGATAGAAAAATAAATTGTGCTATTGTCGCAATCGTAATTAAAGAGCTTAGTATGTGGATAAATATTAACAATTTAAGTTTTTATCGTACATAAACGTTTAGGCATCATAATGCAGTGCGATCTGGGATAAGTATATGTTTAACTAATATATGTTTTAAATATTAATTAAATTATTTTTTAAAAGTCCCAGTTAAGAAAATATAATATATTCCACTATTAAGTATCAAAATACATACACTTTATGTCTTAAAAATGAAATTCCAATATTAATTGAGATTGAAAGTTGATATTAAAAAATTAAATAATAAATAAAAATATTTAAAATGAGAAAAAATAATTTGATACGAAACTATTTTTATAAAAAAGTTAAAATATCTGAACTTCTGCAAACCTCTAAGGTTGCAAAAGTAGAACTTTACCGTCTCTTAATTTCTTGTAGTTTTTAACATTTTTTTTATCTTTTCAAATTTTCTGGTAAGGTAACAAAGGGGGAAAAAAAGGACTGAAAATTACTTCCACACCTCTGAACTGGATCCATGCATACATATAGATGTACGTTGACAACGAGATTTGAATGAAGACAATGATGAGACATACTGAAACTATGTCGTTACTCTCAAATCCTGAATTCCAATACAGGAAAAGAGTGATGAGTTTTTCTCATTCTGTTGGAGAAGTCTCTGTTTCCAAATTGTTGTTATCAATACAAAAACTGTTACCATTACATTCTATTCATGTCAATACTAATACTATTATTTTCTAGGCACCTTAAGTTTGTGCTCTTAAAGGAGAAACTATCCATATCAACATGGAATTTCTGCAATCCAACACCATCAATACTAACAAAGCTCTGTGAACAATCATATGATTCAACTGATCCCCGAGTCTCAGACTTGGGTGATTGCTGGGATAAACCAATTGGTGTAAAGAATCCCTTTGAAGACTGTTTGTTGCTGTTGAAGCTATCAGATGAGCTGAGGGCTCGCTCTAGTTCTTGACACACCTGAGTCATTGTTGGGCGATGTTTTGGTTCTTCAACCACACATCTTAAAGCAAGTTTCCCCATCTTCAGCATAACTTCCATATTGCAGGGCTCACTTTGACATAGTAGATTTGCATCTATGATTTCTTCAACACTGCCCTTCTCTATGCTTGGCCTTGCCTGCATCATGTACCAATCTGTTGTAATGAGTAATGAACTATGATGATCTTCTTGGTTTAGAACAATAACAAAACAAGCAAATCTTTGCATTGGAAGATTAAGGGCATTATGCATTGCTTGCTTACCCAGTCAATGATATGTTGATTACTTTGTTTATCAGTGGAATCCACCACAGGTCTAGCTGAAACAAGTTGCAAAAGTATGACACCAAAGCTATAAACGTCACTGAATTTGGTCAAATGAAAGCTTGAACAATAGGCTGGGTCAAGGTACCCTGGTGTCCCTTTTATCTGGCTGCTCACATGTGACTGATCACCAGTTGGACCTGATTTCACTAACCCAAAATCCGAAACCTTAGCCTCAAAACCTTCCCCTAGTAGGATGTTGCTTGGTTTGATGTCACGGTGGATTATGCTTGGCTTCACACCTTCATGCAAATAAGCTATGCCTGTAAAATGTACCAACATAGCAATTCTGTCTTAATTCAAGGATTTCTTGTTAAATCAACTGGGGACTATTATTTAAAGGACAAACCTCTTGCTGCTCCTATTGCTATTTTCACTCTTCGCCTCCAAGTTAAACTCATTCTGCTTCCTACAAAAAGCTAATATTCTTAGCCATGCATTTGTGCTTGCAGAATAAACAGTAGAAGCCAATAATGAGTTTTCTGTTCACGGCTTAAATCCTTTTAATCAAATTTCGTCTATCTTTTAATTCTGTCTTCTTTATTCATGTTTCTGATACGATGTTCAAGTTAAGAAACACGTTAGAAGTGAAAGAAAATCCTTGAGCGTACACATAATAGCTTTGACTATTGTGTTGTTTAAGAAGGATAAACAGAAAACTTACCCATGATGTACTCAAGCAGTGAACCATTTGGAACATATTCATAGACCAGTATTTTGGCTCCATCTTGTTCTGATCAAGACATGATTGTTAGAAAGATAGAGGGGAATAGAGAAAATACAAGACATTTTATTGTATTTGACACTTAAGTTACATGATTGAATGCAGCATAAACAGTAACGTAACCCAAAGTCCTTAATGACTTTTCAATTTACAGACTAAATGACAGTATAAGAATAGTGCTCCTTAACTTTCACCCCTCCATCTTCTAATACTAAATCTCAAGTCCTTGTTTTTCTAACCATTATTCTAACAATAATTAGGCCAAGTTAGTATAAATTTGTTTGGGAATAACTTCCTCAGAACACTGATAACTGGTAACGAATATAAACTACCAAAGCAATGTGCTTTTACAATTAATATCACGATGTTAAGAACATCAACTTTTACTGCACAATCAAGAGGGAATTTTTGTCAGTCATAGTCACCTGGTTCTTCACAATATCCAACCAGACCAATAACATTCCTGTGCCTAACAGCTGAAAGAAGCCTAACTTCTGCCATGAACAAATAAATACTCGTCAAGAATAATAAATTGAATTTTCTTTTCTGGGGGTGTCATGGTTTTGAATTGCAGTTGTGGTTGCAATTATCAAAATTGCAGATACATGATACTGCATTATGATTGGAGACCAAAAGGTATTTGCGACCACGATTGCAACTTTAAAACCATGATGAGAGCGAGTTGAGATGAGAATTGACATGAGTTAAACAGGCAGAATTATCTTCATTGAGGCTAACCATTTCTGAATTCATCCACGCTTGTGAATGATTCAAAATGAGCTCTCTTAATGGCCAGAGTTCCTTCTAACTCAAAAGTTCCTTTGTAGACATTTCCAAATGCACCAGAACCCAGCAAGCAATCTTCGCTAAAATTTGCTGTTGCTTTCTCTAGTTCCTTAAAATCAAAACACCTTAATGATATAGTGTCATGTTCAAAGCTTTTATGTTCCTTTCCTGCTGTAACAATAAAAAAGCCTCCAAAGATTCAGTGCCACCTTAGGTGAAAGAAATACCTGGATTTCTTCACTACCTAAATTACTTGCATTCGTTCATTCATGTTAGAACAATCCAAACAGTCAAAATCTCACGTTAGATAAAGAAAACAGGTTAAACATTATACAAAACGAAAGATCCATAAATTTGTTGTCTAAGATTTTGAATAAAAAGCGGTGCAAAATCTTATGTGAAATAAAACTCAATGTCATGTTTTCTATATATATATATATATATATATATATATATATATATATAATATTTCTCTAACAATCCATCTCTATGAAATAAACCCATCAGTTCACTCACCTTTCAAAGTCTTACGTTGCTTAAGAAATGGAATGACCTTTTTCCTGAAGAGCCAGTAGAGTAAGGCCACTACCAGTGCTGAGAAAATGCCTGCAATAAACTCCAGCGACATCTTACGACCAGATCCACTCCTGTTTCTCAAAGGCTGTTGTGCTATTTCAGGTGGTGAAATCTCCACCAAAACTTGCAACCTTAGTATTTATGTTCTCACCAAAACTACAATTTTTGAGACATAAATGTCTTTTTCTAGCTTCTAGTGGGACCCATCACGTAACATGTTACATAGGATATTGTTACATGTTTTTGTTTATTAAAGGGCACTCTCAATTTGGCTTACTTGGTCATACCTTGGGACGGCATATAAGCCAAGACATATATCCATTGTACAATGGAGAAGAACATATCATAAAACATATCCATTTTCAGCATTTCCGAACAGAGAACAGAACAAATAAGTTATTATTTGCTACAAAAATGACTTTAGCAGCTTGTTATTTTTTTAATAGGAAGCAACGTGGTCTTGTACATAAATAGTGTAGTAGTATTCAAGAATTAATATTCGTCCCTCTCGTGGTCTTATGCATACTTTCAAAGTTGAATAGACTTGCCGGACAGAGTTCAACGTAAGTGTCCCATGTTTAAAGGACTGACCAGGTAAAGTTTTTTTGATTAGCAATTTCCTAACGTCCTTTAGTGTTTGGTTTGGTCCGCATATTTAGCTTATTTGTTATCTTTTTTATTATTTCAATGACGTAATCAATGTTATTATGATACTTTATTTTTTTTTTTGTGTTTTTTGCACTAACTGACCTTGTTTAAATTCTTTTACTGACTACAAATGTCAGACCCATAAAAACTCCAACTTAGTGGAGTACAGGTGTAAGCGAATGGAGCGTCTGAAATTCAGAAAGTAGAAGACAAGTGTGTGATACAGATTGGACGAACGGTTTTGACGGTAAGAGTAAAACTGAAACTTTCAAATTTTCGTGCCACTTCTTTGCATGCACCATCCATCTTCAACCTTCTGAAATCTCCTCCTTCTCTCTACCATCTCCATCTTCTCTTTAAGAAAATCTCATCCTCTCTTATTCCGATCACCCCTCAGACACCGTTTGAACTCTTCCGGCGTCAAGAGCTTTCGTTTAAACCGATCGGTTTGCGGTTCTAAGCCGGTGAGTTTCTTTCTCTTTAGCACGTTCGTTTCTTCTCGCATGCAAATTCATATTTCTGGTTGCTTGAGCGAATCATATTATTCTGAGTATTTCTGGTCTTCTGTTTGGTTCAGTTTCTTAAAGTGTGACTGTCGAACGTTAAGACTTTGGTAGTAGTGAACTCTATTCTATATCTGTGAGCGTTCAGTTACGTATAGAGGTAAGGGAAGCTTATATAATTTGATTAAGATTATTGTTTTGAAAGTTTGTATGTTTGCATGATACGTTGTTTGATTATTTGATGAGTATGAAATATGCATGATACTGCTTGTTTGGATGTGTGGATGGATGATTGATAAAAGGTGTGAACTGAGTAAATGTTGTAGTATGGTCGAGCGTCATTAGTGATCGTTCGATTCTTCATGGAAGTGCATGGTCTTAACTGATTTCTCATGCTTCAGGGATATTGTCTAAGAGTCATTCTGTAATACTCTGCAGAATTAGGTAAACTGTGACCGAGAGACAGTATTAGCCGTTCAGTTTTCCTTTGAGCGTCCGTCGATACTAAATTCTTCTTCTGGAGAGAATGTCGTTCATGAAGATCGTTTTATAATATTATATATACGTAAGTGAGCGTTCAGCCTAAATGTAGTTCTCCTTTAGGCTTCCTAAACAGTTTAGTTAATGTAGTATATACTACTTAAAGTCGTAGACATTATCGTTGTTTTTCATTAAAAACAAGTGTGGCACAATTGTGTGTGTGTGTGTGTATATATATATATATATATATATACACACACACACACACATATATATTCATTCGTTTTGGTGTAAGTTTATTAGTGCTCAGTCTTGTACCAAGCGTTCGATCTCCGTAGCGCTCGTTCCTGATAAGTACTTGGTCTTGGACCAACGCTCGTTCAATAATGTACGGTTTTCTACAGGGTTCGGTCTTAAACCAAGCGTTGGGTCTCGTTTCAGTAATCTATTATTACCGTTTCTAGAATAAGAGTCTTCAGTCAAACTCGACAGTGTTTGTTAATTCATAGTTTCTCATCAGTATTAGTATTGGGTGTCAAACAGTGTTGGTCTTTAAAAAGTGTTTGGTCTAGAGTCTTAGTACTCGGCCTAGACTTCGGGGCGTCCGGTTTGAACTCTTAGGGGTTTGTTTATTGAAGTGGATAAATTCGTAAATAGCGCTCGGTCATGTTAGTTTCTAAGAAGTGTTATTCCAGTCGGACTTATGCTATGATGAGAAAGTGTGATCTTATTTCAGTTGAATGTATTGATGATGAAGTATAAGAGAATTTGAAATGTGATGTGAATGAAATAGTTTGATTATGAACGAGTATTCCAGGGAGGAATATCTCAGAAAGTGGTTATTGATTGATAAAGTATGAATGTGGGCAAAGCTTTGCGGGCGTTTATCCTAATATTCCATGATCACTCATTCTCAAATAGAGAGGAGTAAGTCATGTGTGGGAATGGCAGGAGGTCCTAGTCCATAAGGTTAACTTGGACGGAACAGATTAACCTCGGGTGGTAGCTATTGAGGGTATCCCAGTTACTACATCACCCGGGTGCACAAACGTCGCAGCTACACAGGATTCATATAGTTCGGACAGTCAGAGTCAAGTGGTCGTTCTTTGCATGCCATGCTGTATAAATTATGATTTGATATTTGTTGATTTAATCATGAACGTTGTATGTTGTTATTGAATTAATTAAATTACATAAGCTTACCCCGTTTATCATTGTTGTCTGTGTTGTGTGTTCGGTTGTTGTCCTGTTGCAATGATCATTCGTGTGGATGAAAGCAGAAGAAGAGTTACTGGAAGAAGCATTGGAAGAGGCGGAAGTGAAGGCCGAACCTTAGGAACGCTCAGTCAATTGTTGGCTTCACCTTTTGTAAGATCGTTCGATACAAGTTCATTTTGTAAATCGTTCGGTCTAGTTATAGCTAGTGTGCGGTTTTGATTTCCCTACTATTATGTAAGGTCGTTCGGCCATGATAGTATCTCGTTGTGTGTAGAAGTGATCCGTAGTATTATTAATATGTGATTAGTCTCGTATATGGTTTTATACTGTATTTTTGGGATGTTACAACAAACCTAATCTAATACTATGATTAAGTATAAATGTATAAATAAGATTTGGCCTAATGAATTTGGGGAAAACCCCATGAATAAAAATATTATTATAAACGCACAAAAAAAAAAACAATAATGTGAACATAGTATTGGTTTCTCCATAATTAAACTCATTTTTTAATATTTAGTGTTCGGATAATGTACTTAGCTCACAAAATACTAGGGAGTGTTTTGTGACATTGTTAGATCAATCTACTGTACTTAGCTAACCTAATGTAATCAATCTAATTAAATGATGTAACATTATTAAGAATTATCAATAAAATTTGACTCACTACGCAGCACAGTCACACTTCCATACGCAAACCAAAAAAAAGGATTCTAACAAATAGATAAACAATATAGTAAAAAAAATATCAGGTAGATGATCATAAAGAAATTAAAGGAAGAGTAAGAGTCAAATAATAAAAACAATACATAATTAAAAATAAGAAGTTTTTCATTGAACCAATTAAAAGATACAACTAAAATTTAATATATATATATATATATATATATATATATATATATATATATATATATATATATATATATATATAGGGTTAAATATGTTTTTAGTCCCTAAACTATTGGCCGTTTCTGGTTTTCGTCCCTCTTCCAAAGTAAGGTACAATTTAGTCCTCAATCTTTAAAAAACGTTCGTTTTAGTCGAAAAAACGAACGTTTTGAGGACTAAAACGAGAACTAAAAACAAAATTTTGAGGACTAAAACGAACGTTTTTCTAAAGAATGAGGACCAAATTGTACCTTACTTTGGAAGAGGGACGAAAACCAGAAACGACCAATAGTTTAGGGACTAAAAACATATTTAACCCATATATATATATATATATATATATATATATATATATATATATAAGAGTTTAGTATCTACAAAAATTAACGTCATTTATTAACGTTTGAAAATGAACATTTCCAATGTTAAATGGGTCAATTAATGTCTAAAAATGCATTTTCAGTCTTTATACTTTGTAAATTTATCTTCTTACACATAGCGTAGATTTATGTACTATTTTTAATGGAATTATAAATTGTACAATTATCTAATATTATTACACGAGTCTTATCTTATGGGAAACCATAAATAAATATGTTTCCATCAGGTGTATTAGAGATAATCAAAGAATATGTGTTGTGCAATGGTTGGTCCTATAATTTGTAGGATTCTTCTTAAGTGTGGTGGAGTTTCCCTCAAAAATATTTCCAAAGATAACCGATATCATTCATAATTTAATGCACTCTCTCACTCGTCACCTCCAAACTCACATCTTTCTGTTTTTATCTCTAGAGAATATCTAACTTTCACGTATGAATAAGGCATTTTTCTTTAAAATCACATTTTTCGTGTATGTTCTCATAATTTGTAATCTCTTTTACGAAAGTTAATCAAGTTTGTCATACTTTATAGCTTTTTAAGCAATTCTTAAGATTGAATAAGTATTTATTTTATATAATTAAAATCTATACTAAAACAACATAATTAACTAAAAATTTAAATTATAATCAAAATTTTAAATAAGTAAATAATTTTTAACAAATAATTGTGTTTTTGATTTATGGTTAATAATTCTTATTATGATGCCATGTAACTTCTTTTTATCGAAAATTAATAACATTTACCTTTAAAAAATAGTATCTAGTAAAACATAAAATATTAAAAATATCTTAAAATATTATTGTAAAGTATATATAATGTGAGTCCTGAGCAGATAATATATATTTGAACATTTGTGATACAAAAAATGAGATAAACTATACACACCTGTACATAAAATAACAATAAAATTTGAACTTGTGATACACAAAAACAAATATTTATATAGTTAAAAGGTATACTGAGATACGTGTATATATATACGTGTTTAAATCTTGCTAACTTTACATCCTGACTTATTTGAATTGAAAGATAAATTGTATTTTTTTTCTAATAATGAATAAAAATAACATAAAAATAAGAATTTTTTGGACAAATTTTGGCATCATAATAAATTCATTCGTTATAAATGTTGTAATATGGTGGATTGAAAGGTGACATTTGTTGTTGCCCTTGACTATCTTGTCTGCAGAAATCTTGAACCCGAGTGTAAGCAAGTGGATCACGAGGTAGATTAACATTAAGAGGAAGAGTTATATTGCGAATGTTTATTTTTTTTCTTTGATGCTAGCATTTTATGACGCTTGAAATATTTTTGGGCATTCGATCGTTGTTTTCGTTTGAACAATATTTTTTAAAATCATTTTCCAACTCATGTCATACATTTGAATGCCCATAAGAAATAACCTACAACAAATAATGATACAAATTTCACTGGCTGAATAAAGTTTTGTATCTAAGATAAAAAAAATACTTAAATATATTTTTAGTTTCTAAACTTATTTGATATATATTTTAATTTTCAAATTTTAAAAATAATAGAAATTTTAAAAAATTACGTCAATTTATTTTACATACCAAACGCGTTCTCAACTGATATTGAAATGGAAACATGTCAAATGAAGTAAACAACTTAAATGTTAGTATGAAAGGTGTTTAACAAATCAAAAAAATTTAACACAATTGGATTAAAAAATTATATCAATTTAATTTTAAAATTTGAAGAACAAAATGTATCAAAGTTTCGAACATAAATGAATTTCAATTTTACTTTTAATTGAGATATTAAAAACATATTTAAGTCAAAATAAAAATTGAATTTGAATACATACATACATGTGTTCTTCAAAGTTCCATATACTCCTTGGCTTGCATCATCGACGTTTCGCCGAATAATCACCATTTTGGCTCTACGTGTCCAGCAAATTGTTGGGCAGTGAAATCAAAGTCGACTCAACGTTAGTCATGTTTGCATTATGTTGCGTTGGAGGATAATCAAACAAGTTTTGTTGAGGCAATGATTGGCCTTGTAAGTTGTAGGGTTTTTCTTGGCACTTGACATCTACTGATCACTGATCAAGCACGGTGGAGTTGGCCTCAATCGCTTTAGAGAATTCTTCACACCAATTCTCTTCAAACTCATTCATTTTTTTCAAAGAATCTCATTGTCACAAATGAACTTCTCTTCCTTCTATGCTACTTCTATAGGTTTTCACTTGCAAAATTATTAGGTCAATTATCTTCACAGTTTACCATATTTTCCAACCACGGATAATAATTGTTAAATTTATGAAATATATTTTTTTAAATATATTAATAATTAACTATATAATATATATGAATATTTTATATAATTTCTATTTATTGTTTACTATAATATATTGAATAATGTTATTATTTTATCATGAATAATTAGTTGTATCAAAACATGTTTAATGTTTATATTATATAATTCAATTCCAGTTTCAAATTATTTTTTATTGTGTGTTTCATTTATTAAAGTTTTTTTTTCATAATCAAATAAATTAAATAATACAAAAAGAAATTAATCTGATGCATTCTCGACGGTTTTGGAACTGTAGTTAGTACAGACAGTTTTACAAACCCATGTAAGTAATGATGATTTTTTAAACTTCTTTAAGTTGTCGCAGTTTATAAACCTGTGTAAGTAGTAGGGATTTCTAAATCCCAGTTAGTTTTGATGGTTTTTGAAAACCTCTGCAAACAGCGACAATTTCCTAAAATCCTTGAAAATTGCATCGGTTAAATAAAAAAACCACGACTAATTACTTATCAATGCTGCTTTTCTCGACAATTTTCATAATCGTGGAAAATATATTTTCTAAGAGTTAAAACCACTTGCGAAAAAATAACCTAATAAAATTCTATATTTTTATAGTGACTAAGGCATTTTTCTTTAATTAAAATCACATTTGCATGTATGTTCTCATTGCTAATCTATGTTACGTTCTAAAATTAATCAAGTTTGTCATATTATATAGTTTTTTGAGCAATTTCTAAGATTGAATAAGTATTTATTTTACATAACTAAATTCTATACTAAATAAAATAATTAACTCAAAATTTAAATTATAATCAAAATTCGAAATAAGTAAATATTTTTAAAAATGATCGTGTTTTGGATTTAGGGTTAATAATTTTTATTACAACGCCATGTTAGTTTTTTATCAAAAAATAATAACATTTAAATTTAAAATATATATTACAAAATAGTATATAATAAAAAGTAAAATATTAAAAAAAATCCTAAATTATTATTGTAAAGTATATATAATATGTGAGTCTTGAGCGGATAATGTATATTTGAATATTTGTGATACACAAAAAGGATATAAACTTAATACACTTACACATACATAAAATAAGAATATAATTTGAATATGTGTGATACACAAAAACAAATATTTACATAGTTAAAAGGTATATTGAGATACGTGTTTAAATTTTGCTAAGTTTACATGATGAGTAATTTGAATTGAAAGATAAATTGTATTTGTTTTTCTAATAACGAATAACAAGAATATAAAAACAAGAATATTTTTGACAAGTTTTGCAATCACAATGTATAAATTCATTTATAAATGTTGTAATATGGTGAACCGAAAGGTGGCATTTGCTGTTGTCCTTGAATATTTTGCTTGTAGATATCTTGAAGCGGAGTGTAGGGAAGTGGATCAACATTAGCCGTTAGAATATCTTGCATGTAGGAATTTTGAGCAGGAAGAATATTTTGCATGTAGGAATTCTGAGCAGGAAGAATATTTTGCATGTAGGAATTTTGAGCAGGAGCGTAGACGAGTGGATGAATATTTTGCATGGAGAAATCTGGAGTAAGAGGTGATTGAACATTAAGAGAACCATTTACTTGAGCACGAGGTGGATGAACATTAAAAGGAACAGTCACTTGAACAGGAGCAGGACGTGGATTAACACCGAGAGGAAGAGTTATATCGTGAATGCTTTTTCTTTTCCTTTCTGATGGCGGTATTTTTTGACGTTCAAAATATTTTTGGGCATGACTGGCCAATTGACTTGGTGTCTTTGTTCGAACAATCTCTTTTGAAATAATTTTCCAACTCATGCCATACTTTTTTACGCCCCAAAGAAATAATCTGCAAAAAAAATGAATTTTAATTTTACATGAAAATGGAGATATTAAAAACACATTTAACTCATAATGAAAAGCTGAATTTGAATACATACTCGTGTTCTTTAACAGTCCATGTTATCCTTGGCTTGCGTTGTCGACGTTGCACCGGAGGATCACCATTCTGGCTCTGCGTCTTCAGCGGATTGTTGAGTAGTGGAATCAAAGCCGACTCAACGTTAGTCACGTTTGCATTGTGTTGTATTGGAGGAGAATCGGGCAAGTTTTGTTGAGGCAATGATTGGCCTTGTAAGTTGTAGAGTTCTTCAGGACACCATTGATCAAGCAAAGTGGAGTTAGCCTCAAGAGCTCTAGTGAGTTCTTCACACCAATCCTCTTCCGACTGACTCATTTTCTCAAAGAATCTCAATTCTCACAAATGAACTTCTCTTCCTTCTCTACTACTTTTATAGGCTCTCATTTGTATTTGTATCTAGATTTGTTTGATTGTGTATTTTACGTAAAGATCTCTTTAAAGATTAGTTTCATTTTATCTTATCTAATCTTTTATTATTTTGTTTGATTATATTTTATACAAGAATCTCTTTAAAGATTAATTCATTCTATCTTATTTAATTTTTATCACTTTATTTGATTATATTTTACATGAGGATTTCTTTAAAGATTAATTTCATTTTATCTCATCTAATTTTTTATCAGGTCCAAGTATTAAAAAAAACTATATACCAAAATATATGATATTAAAAAATTCCAAAAATATTATTCTAAATTATATATGGAGAGAATTATATTAGTGCAAAATACCTGTCAACATGAATTTTAAAGATTTAATTAGAATTTTTATTATTTAAATTATTAATTTATATATTTTACCACTCAATTTATACACAGTTTACCATCCTATTTTTTCAAAATTTTCATGTACTTGACCGATGCTTTAATAAAGTACTATTCATTTAATTAAGTGCTACTCTGACTTTTTAATGTTCAGCTAAAAAATGTACAGGTATTTTAACCTCCCTAATTCATTGGAACAATTAACTTATTAAATCCAAAACAGATACTTCTAGATATTAAATATATTTTAACACTTATGTTCATATCCCAACGGTCTAGCTAGCTGGATTTTATAATTATCTAAACCAAAATTATTATTGTTGTGAGGTTCAAAATAATTCAATCAGTGTGATATTTAAATATGAAATCTGTATAAAATATCAACACTTCTAAAAGTAAATTAAAAAAATAGTATTTATGATAATATTTATTATATCTTAAGCTTATTTATTATTATACACACTAACAAACCCAAAAAATCTATAAATATATATAATAATAGAGAGTGTACTAATCTAAAATTTATTATTTACTCTCATCCTCACGAAATATTTTTTCTTAACTTTAACGTGGATAGACTTTCTCCCTTTATATCAAATTAGATCTCACATCCATTTAGAAAATTAAACTATTTCATGACTTATTTTCGATAATAACAAATTTAATACTCCCTTTTATCAACTAGAAATATCAATAAATACATTTTAGCAGTTGAAAATAAATTACAAAATAATAAAGGATAAAAAAAATGAGTGACCTGTGTTTTTTTTCAACCGTCCAATCCAAACTTGACAACATCTGTAGGTTAGATAAGACTATTAAATGCTGAACATTTATTATCATTTTCTTTTCTTTTTCCTTTATCTTTTAATGACAACACTGTCTTTCGCCATCATCTACTTCACATTAATCCAGTGCTCTTTTCTCACTTTCCTTTTGTTACCCATGAAGGACACTCATTATGCTGTCTTTAAGAACATGTCCATTGGCTTAATCATTATTATTCCTACTTTTTTTCATTTACACTCTAACAATTTCATTAACCTTTTCTTAGTCATTATTATTTTTAATCATACAATTAGCAAACTTATTTGATCTGTAGGTTTTTTTCATGAAACAAGTATGAGCTTTTTAGTAAAATGATTTTAAGCTTATTTCTTTAAAAAGGAAAAAAAATATATCATTGTTTCCTTCTAATTTTTTCAAATTATTTGAATTATCCTCAAAAAAATTTAATATGTTGAACTATTTTGACATATGAATTTTTTTTTTGTCAATTTACCATCTGAGAATCGTTACACTTATCCCCATCCAGAAATATTTATAAAAATAAAGATAAAAAATTGAAATAATAATGATATATTTGAAAGGCATGTGAAAGGTGCTTTTGAGGTAAAATGTTAATACAGTTAGTTAGGATGAATTGTTGTTGTAAAGACTTAGATTATTAAAAATAGTTGACTAGTGTTCTTTGATAGGTCAAGATTTGATACTTTTAAGGTTGGTTGATACTATAGTGTGATTAAGATATAAATGTTGCAAAGAGATCCATGAGTTCGTTTGAATTACATTTCAACAACAGTTTGGTAAGTCCAAAAGTCTCTCTATAATAATGATATTATATTTATATTTTAGTATAATAGTATGATCATTTACTTTAAGTTGAAAAATAATATAGTATTTTCAAATGTATTATAATATCTCATTAATCGAACTTACCATCGACCTGATTGTTAATTAGTTTAGCATGTGGATCAAGATTATTAGTAATATAATATATTTTTAAGTTTAAGTATTGAATTGACAAGATTATAAAAATTTGTTTGTTAACTTAGCAAAAATTAAATATTTTTTAATTAAAATAAATACTTAAAGATAAAGTAAAAGGGAAGAAGATAAAATAAAGATATAACAGTAAGATTAAAGTAAAATAATCCGGGAAAAGATAAAGATAAAAAAAAGGATGAAATAAAAAGATAAAAATGAAAATAATATAAAAGATAAGAAACAAAATTATTGATGTTAAATAAGTAACAAGAAGAATACAAGAACGTAACGAACTAAACTATGAAGATATTGCGGTTGGATTTCAAAAGATATATATAAATACTAATTATTAAATATATTATATTATTACATATTTATATTTATTTTTTATTTTTAATTGGTTTGTTATTTATTATAAATACAGTATCTTGCGTATATTTAACATAAAAAAATAATCTTTTATATAAATTTTACTATATTGATTACTAACTATATCATCAATTTAATAACTGATTCAGATATTAATTTTTTAAGTAAATGAATTTGAATTGATTTCATATAATAGGAATCTCTTGCACATTTAATCAATCAACATTATAGATAAATTTTTCAAAAGATGTATAATTAAAATCAATCTATTTCTAATATTAATTCTAATTAAGTATTATTTACAATAATATAGGTTTGAAAGATTTCCAGTGTAATTATAATTTTAGTTAATTTAGTAAAAGTGATTCAAATAGTGGAAACATTAAAGGTGTAACATTCTAAAAATACAGTAATAAACCATATAATAGAATTGATTACATTTAATAATAAATCAGTTCAGTCTTACATTAATCAACGTACGCTTACGGCCGAACGACCTTACATAAACTTTCCAACTAAAATGTACAATATAAGAGAAAACATGATCGAACGGTGTACAAAAGAAGTTACCGAACGGTCAGATTACAACAAAAGAGAGGAGGTGACCGAACGATCACCTCACAATAAGACTACTATCTACTAACCGAACGTTCTACTGTTCGGTTTTGACTTCAACTTCCACCAAGTTTTCTTCTTCCAGCGCCTCTTCTAGCAGCGCGTCTCCTTCTGCTCACATCCACACGGATGATCATTGCAACGACAAGACGGACGCACAAGACGAGACAACACAAGGAAAACACAGGGTAAACTTATGTAATTTAATTCATGCATCAACATATAAGTTAAACAATCCAACACACAAGAGCATTTCAACACATGTATCATTACGAAGCCTATCACTAGACTGACCGTTCGGATTGTATGAAATCTGTGTAGCTACAGGCGTTCATGCACCCGGGTGATGTAGTAACTGGGATACACTCAACAGATGCCACCTGAGGTTAGCCCTACCTGTCCAAAGTACCCCTAAGGACTAGGACCTCCTGCCGTTCCCACACATGACCTACCCTCCTCTACGTGAAGACGAGTACTCACGGAACATCAGGATGAACGACCATCTTAGCATGCCCATAGTCATACTTTACCAAATCCAGTATTCATACATGAGTCGTTCCTCCCCGGAACGCTCGTTCATATTCCACAACAGTTCCAAATCTCATTTTATTCATCTTTCATTAATAATTATCTCAGTTAATTATCTCGTACAAAGATTCCAATAAACTTTAAAATAACGAACGTTCAATTTGAACTGAGAACAAGATCGAACACGAGATATCTCAAATTTTGAACTAGATTAATATCAAGGGTTGATACCGAATTGAGAGATAACGAGTACAATAATATATTCCAAGAACGAATGGGACGAACATCAATTTCAACGTTGAGTCAATTAGATGAACTGACTCTTGAGGACTCACTCAGAACCTTAAAAGACTAAACCAAAAATGTGGACTCTAGGTTGAAACCAATGAATAAAGATATTTCAAGGCATTCAAAAACTGGTACTTATAGTGATTCACCAGAAGAGAACCGAACACTTGTGTTTAATTGAGTTTAGTATCAAGAAATCAAAATGTCAGTCAAAAACTGAACACTATAGAGAGCGAACCCTAGAGGGCTTAAACGAACGCTCGTATTAGAATTTAGCTTAAGGAAATGGAACGAGTGCCTGGTGTAAGACCGAGCACTACTTAGTACGAGCGTTTGGTGTAAGACCGAGCACCAATAAACTTATAATAAAAGACTTGATAAATATAGTCAGATACTATTGAAGTAGTGTTTACGAACAATAAAATATACAATTACATATATACTTAGATTTATAACCGAACGTTAATACCCAACTGTGCTTGGCCGAACGCTCATACACAATATTATGAAATGAAGACGCTCGTCCTCAACTAGGATTCTTCCCAAATGAGAGAATCCACTACAAATCCAAATTCACTAGAAAACCGAACGGTTAAGGACCGTTCAGTAACGTACGTACTTTTTCTTAGGGGATTTCATATTCAAAATTCATATATATTCAAACTCATTTCTTAACATATAACTTCATAACTTTCCATATTCATATCATAATCACTTTCATATTTCATAATATCCAAACATAGAGATTTCATATACATCATGCATCAGAACATAGCACAGTCATATTTCATTTCCAGTCATCAAATCAACGAACGTTCATACAACACAGTAAACATAGAGATTAAATTAAATAAGCTTCCCTTACCTGGATACGTGATTGAACGTCCTAAGGGTAGGTTTTGGTTCGTCCGACTACAATCTTTCTATCCTCAACGATCAATAATTCTTAAAACTAAACCAAACAATCATGAAACCAAAAATAACTTAGACTACACGCCCGCATGCAACCAGGACTTGGTTTGCATGTAACAGAAGACGAACGACTAAGGACATATACACTTACCTGTTCAAACTTGAAACTTGGTCGGTTCAAGATGAAGCTTGGAACGCCGGGAACGCTTCTACGGTATCTGAATGATGATCGAAGAAGAGAAAGGGTGAGTTTCCTTAGAGAGAAGATGAAGAAGATATAGTGAGAAGGAGGAGAAAAGAGGTTTCCAGAATTTGAGAAGAAGGGTGCATGCAGAGAGTGAGACAGCAGTTTTCAAAAATTTCAGTTTTGCTTCTCTCGTCAAAACGAACGTCCGCTCGCTCGCTGACACCGGCCTTTCACTATCTGATTTTCGAATCCTCGTTGCATGACACCTGGCGTCCGTTCATAGGGGTTTTTAAGTGCGTTTTAATGGGCTGACAGGAGGGGTTTGAGTGCGTATTTACTAGTTCTGACAAAAGGTAAAAGGAAAAATGTAATTTAAATAAACATTTACTAAATTTAAAATACAGTGTTTATATATGTTTGAGTTTAGTTACATCCAATCTTAACAAAAAGTGAAATTAAATTATTCTTATTAGAGAATGATTTTCAATCAGTGAAAGTAGCTCTAAAAATTTTATGTCTATCTAGTTTGAAAATTCTCCATATCTATTTGGTTTGAAAACGTTATGTAAAATATCTTCCGACATCTTGGTTTATAAGAATTTTAATGAGTCTTGAATACAAGATATTTACGGATTGTTCATCTTTTAACTCTTCAAGCAATAAATATGTACAGATATGTCTTGCTTAATCAAATGTCATTCTTCACAACTTTAAAGTAAACTCCATTTTAATCAATAAAAAGTTAAAAAATGTTTGAATATATATTAAATAATTGTCGTAACAAAACACTATTCTCACTCATCGAAACCAAAACCATATAATAATAATTACTAATAATATTTTATTCTAACACCATATACAAGAAAGAGGAAGTTGGTTTATGTCAAAATTTTCTTTCTAGTAAATTATGACAATTACGCATGGGACGTTGGTTCCTAGTTCCTACTACATATATATATATATATATATATATATATATATATATATATATATATATATATATATGTATATATATATATATATATATATATATTATACATTTCTAACAGTAAATTCCCTTATATCTAAAAAATGAAAGAGCCTAGCTATTTTTAAGGTTTGATCTTTGCATATACAAAATTACAGATCCCTTCTGCATAATGGACAAGAAGCATGCTTGATCAGCCACTTGTCAATGCAAGGTAGGTGAAACATGTGATGACAATGAGGCAAACTTCTACCAGTCTCTCCAATCTGAAAGTCCTGCAAATTCACAGTTTCAGAAATATCAATTTCAAAATGCAGAAGATAAGAAACTCTTTTTAGTAAAAGAAAAAGCTTACACCACTTCAAAGTATACACATGTATTAAGAAGAAAAACGTGTAAAACAGCATTTTAAATCAATAAATATCCAAAATAAACCTTTTAAGATGTCTGATAAGTCTTAATCCTTAAATATATACTGATTGTGTCATTTAACACAACTTTTTTAAATTTTGAACTAAAGTCATTAAAGAAATAATGAGTGGCCTTTTTAGTTTTGTTACTTTTGAAGACTAATGTGGCAGAAATATTCCATCTGAGAGACTAAAATAGTGGTTTAGCCCAAAAGAAGCGAATCATCATCATACACACACCTGGAGGCAAACAGAACATGAAACTCTATCCCCAGAAGCATCAACACTGTTGTCACTTGTAATTGTGATTGTTGGGATCTTTTCAACTGAATCTCTCGGTAAGCCTTTGGCCACACCAATATCAAAGAGGTTTTGAACCTCATCAAAGCTTATTTCAACAGCACCCATCTGAGAAAGGAAGAGAAGCATAAGCAAGATTATGCAAATTGCATAACCAAATTTATGTCATTACATTTCCAAGTACATTGTACTAAGAAAATTACCTGGCTTTGGACAGCACTCAACATGGCTGGACCTATTCTTTCACGCACTAGTCTTCCACTCAACAGGCTTGCAAAAACATCAATCTGTATTACATAACTAAAGATTATTAGATTGCTCAACTTTCTGATGAAAAGAACAATAAAATCTCATGGGACCAAGCAAAGTAATCATCAACTAACGATGCCTTGAAAATGAAAACCACGTCACTCACTCACCAAGTATAAGGCACACCCAATTCCAGAATCGTCAGATTTCCAAAGAACAATGGAAGATTCAAACACTTCAATGGAGAAAACAGCTCCTGATATGGCACCAACAGCAGCCCCTCGAATGAAGCCACTCTCTGTCTCTTGACCTATCAAGGCTCCAGTCATAGCCCCCAACAAAGTGCCCACTGCCAACAAAACAAGCAACCCAATAAACCTTATTAACACCAAAATATGTTCAGAGTTTGGAATTTCAAAATAAATTGTGAAAGAATGATTGATTGCCGATGATTTTAAAATACACACAAGAGCGGGACATGTAAAACGGACACAAACCTCAAACTTCAGGTGACCTAGAAAATGAACCCAAGCAATGTAAAATAAAAAAATATGGAAATTGAAGAACAGTCCAACATAAACCCACATTCAAGTTCTCATTTTTCGCTCCCCGCAGAACAGAGCAAAATTGAATAAAACAAAAATGTATACGTCTGCAATAACTATAATTGCCAACAAACCCGAAGACAACACTCATCCATAACACAACACTGCCAATTACAATGGCAAAGACAATATCTTTTTAGCAGATCGAGAATTAGGTGAAATGGGAACGGTGCTGTACCTAATGCAAAGCAGAAGGTCAAGATCGCAGATAAGATGTTTCCAACGATGGCAGAGACGAAGAGGGTACCAACCCTTTTGACCTTCTCAGCGAAATTCCCTAAGGAACCCGTCAAAGGGCATTGATTTGGCTCAGACTCCATGTGGGTATCTCAGAAATTCGAGTGATGTTTGCTGTGTTACAGATTTGGGTTTAAGGGAGAGTATATATAGTAATAAATAGTAATGTATAGAAGAAGATGAAGATAACGAGCTTTTTCTCTTCCACTCCATAAATACTTAGTGTGTAAGACATGAGAGGAAATGGAATGAAACTGCCTTCAACCAACCCGCATTTAAAGCATGTGTCCCTTAATGTCACGGTGACAGGCTCTTTTCTGTATTGATTTTGGAAAGTACCAAGGTATTAAACAAAATATTCATTTACTACAACGTATTTTACTTTTTACTAAGGTTAATAAAGTTGAATTATTTTTATTATTATGTTTATGCTTATAATTCACAAATATTTAATAAAAAAACATTTCGTCTTTGTTATTATGCATCAAGGATCACACAATGAAAAATATCATGTGGCAACTTTTGTTCAGAGAAGGTTGTGTTGGTTTAAAGCATTAAGAAAAACAACACTTGGCATTCGTTTTGAGAAGGAAAGAAGACAGTGACAAAAAAGAGAAGGTAAGCATTTGTTGACAAATGGGGATGGCGCAGCCTCAGGAATACTCATCACATGCAAATGCTCGCCAATTTGTTTTTATTATTTATTTATATTTAAATAAGCTGTACGTATCCAGGGAAGGGAAAATGTCTCCAAATATTTATGACCAAGTTATGGAGTTAAGATTCTTCTGTCTTCAATAACTGAAAAGTTAAGGTTCAACCCTCCAGATCTCAGCATTATTAGGGCAAAATTCTCTTCTTTTTTTTATGCATCTCCTTCACATTGGTGAATTCGATGTGAAATTTACCCCTATGAGATTTTTTAGGACCCGACAGAGAAATGTCGTGGCAAAAAGGTGCTGGATTTTTTAACACAAAAAAATTGGAAAGGTAAAAAAAGAGCAAAAAAGAATACCAAAATCCAACCGTCAGATTAAGTTCTAAAAAAATCTAACGGGGGCTTAAACAAAAGTTCTCATCACCTAACTTAAAAAGAAGACAATTAATATCTTAGACTAATCCATATTTTCTTCCATTTGTTTCTAATGGCTACTTTTAGAAGGAGAGGTATAAACTGTGTTACGTAGACAACAACAATAGAAGAGCATACAAAAATTCAGAAAGAATACCTGAACTTATTTTATTAGGCAATGTTATATGAATATACAGCAGAAGCTTTACAACAGCTGAAAATCAGAGCATAAGTCAAAACTACTTTGGTTTAATTTCTAACACTTCTCCTTAAGTCAATATAATTTCAAAAATTTAAACCTTTCACTCTTCAAAGCTCTAGGCAAACATGTCTGCAAGCTGAACTTCTGATTTGCAGTACTGAACTTCAAGCTTTCCATCATTCACTTGTTCACGCAAGAAGTGAAAACGAGTTTCAATGTGTTTACTTCTTCAATGAGAAGCTGGATGGTTAGCCAATTCAATTTGTTGATTTTGCATGTGTTTGCTAATCAAGCCTACACTTAAGTTCAAATCTGGTCTTGTATGACACAGGCACAGTAAGATTCCAACCATTTTTCTGTAGACAGTCTTGTACAGATTCTCTTTCCAATGTGAAACCAACTTCAGTAGGCGTACCTGCAGGATTACTCTGCCTCATGTTAAATCTGCTCAGCAATTCAAGTGTATACCTAGTAGACTAATGCATAACAGTCCCATATTGAGTTTACAAACTCAATACCCAGGAAATAGTTAAAATATCCAAGGTCAGTCATCCCAAATTCACTCATGATTTGAGATTTAAACTGTATGATTAGACTTTCACTAATTCCAGTCACGAGTAGATCATCAACATATTAATTTTTCCGTTTGTTCAGACACATTTTATAAAACCAATTTGACCAAAACCTTGTAGCTGCGGCACATATACTTCCTTCTCCATGAGAACCACTCATAAATGCAGATTTAACATCTAGTTGGCGCGTAGACCAATTTTCACGAGTTGCAATTAAGACTACAACACGAACTGTCTCAATTCTGGCTACTGAAGCATACACTTCTCCATAATATACCCCTGCTTTCTGTAAAAGCCCTACAAATTTGGCTTTGTGCCTTACTACTTCAACTTTTGGATTAACTTTCACTTTGTAAACCCATTTCAGCGCAATAGGCCTCCTAATGTATGTACATCAAAATAAGATATAAAGATAAATAAAACCAAAAAAAATGAAAGTAATTAAAATATGATCACGTAATAAATGAAAATAATAAAAATATAAGTATATTTGAAATATAATTTCATATAAAATAACGAAATTGATATTAAAATTTGTAAGAAGAGTAATACTAATAATAAAAACAAACCATAATAACAATAATAATAAAATATATTATTATTTAAAGTTAATATTAAAAATTCTAATAATAAAATTTGTAAATAGTATTAATTCAAATAATAATATATAATAATAATAACAATAATTATAATATCAATACTACTAATACTAATCATAACATCTTGTTTAATATTTTAAACTACTAAACATAGAAAAGAAGATAGGATAAACTAGTATTCCAAAAGAATTATCACAGACAATTTAACATATTACGTATTAGTTCAACCTTTATAAGATTTTATCAATCATATAAACATATAAGCAATTAACTCTAGACTCAATTATCACAATACATGCTTTAACATTCATTGAAGGTGTGCACTTATAGTGACATTTATACTCTACATAGACATAAACATGAGTATTTCAACTTACTACTCACGAGATTAATCTTTCATTCTGAAGACTCAAAAGTCTAGGGAAAAGACCTAATGTCATTCTCTCCCTCACCTCATCCATCTCTAAATGAGTTGAATGGTTGGTAGAATATCAAGATACATTCTTTCTGAAATTTGTCTATCAAGCATACACTAACACTTTCTTTAATTTCAAATCTCTCATTAAGGTTCTTCTCACATTCTCATATCATGCATACTCACAACCATACTCACAACCATACATAATTCAATAGGCATCAATAATATTTAACTTAAGTATACTATAATTCAATTCAAACAAAACATAACTCAAAAAAACATAAAAAGTATGAAAAGAGAGTTGAAATTGCAGGCGTCCAACGCATGTATCACGCCCAGCGAGACAATGTCTCGCCCAATGAATTAAAGGAGAAAAAGAACCCAAACTTGTAGTGGAAAGTGTCCCTCAACATCCTAAATCACCACTCAACATCCAGAAAAATAATGAGCTCATTGACTTTACAGCACTCAACGCCCATAATGGCCACTCAGCGCCCTACAGGGCTACTCAGTACTATACCAAATGGCAAACACTCTAATTCTTGATCTTAATGCACTCAAGATTTATCCAAATGACCAAATTAGTATTTTTAGCACTGTAATTGATTATAAAGCATGTTTATACCTCAAATTGAATACAAACTTGCTCATTTTGACATGAATTCAATTCATCATATCAAGCTAACTACCCAAAACACTAACATCATATTTCCCCCTATGCCAACTAGATTTCTGCAAAATAAAAGGCCTATCAAATCAAGTCCTAAATGACCGGAAACTAGACCTCAAACATTAAAGTTACCCCAATAACCATTCCTCTAATGTTTCACCTGTCAAACCCCAAATTATAGACCAACCTCAACCATCCTACTAACCTATTATTAAACCAAGATCCAACAACAAAACTAGTCAATTAACATAGCAATTCTAATATCCACAGTTCATCAAAACTCAAATATAATTCAATGGCTTGTTTACTGTTAGGATATTTATCCTATTTTATTATCATTATAGTGTGTCAAGGGTTACCCTATTTATCATGATTATATTGTGTCTAGGATTATCTTATTTATCATGATTATATTGTGTCTAGGGTTACTCTATTTATCATGTACTTGTGTATCAATTTATTCTTATAAATAGAAGACTGTGAGAGGGATCAATTAAGCGCTCTAGAATTATTTTACAGTTTCAATCTTAAGTAATGACTTGTTTACAAACAAGAATTAATCAATATCAACTCAACAAACCAAATTTCATCAAACAATTTTGTTACTCAAATTAATTGTCATACCATCATACAAACATCAATTTAGACTTGCCTATTAGTTAAAATCCATAAAACTAGTTTCCTTTACTTGTTTGACAATTAGATAATTCTAAAGGCTTTAGAACCTTTCCCACATCTCCAAGAACTTTATTTGCTCCTACAAACTACGTCAACTTGATGAGGACATACTCTTAGTAACACTGATAAACTAAAAGTTTTATAGAAGACTCAACCTCAAATTGGCGGGGGAAAACACACACATGCAAAAATGCTCAAATCTAGAAAAGGAATAGAAATCAACTCACTCTTTTGCAGAACTTGATCGACTAGAAAGGAAGATTTAAAAAATTAGAAAGAAAATGAGTAGAGATTATAAATTTTTGAGAGAATACATAGAACTTTTAAAGAAAAAGAGTTTTAGAAAGATAATGTGTTTTATATAATGCAACTCCTTGATAGAAAATTATATTTATACTTTTGATTTTTTTTAACTTAAAATAATTGAGTGTCATTATTTAAAACGTTTTACCATATCTAATACCCAATTATGAGTAATTATTAAATTTTAAAAAATAATTATTAAAATGATAAAATAATAAATAATTACTTTATATAAGTAATTATTTAAATTCAGAAAAATAGTTACTAAAATAATAAAACTAAAAGATAATTTTTTATTATGAATAATTATTTAAATTTTAAAAACAGTAATTAATAGGTTAAATTGAAAAAACAAAAAAGAAACAATATATAACATTTAATTATATAATTATTTTTTAAATTTTACTTAATTAATTAATGTAATTACTCCATCATAATTAATAATTAAAATTTCAGTTATAAGTATTAGTAATTTAAATTAAAATATTATTATATATTTACATTCTCAAATAATATAATATGAAAGACAAATCTTTTAAATTATTTCATTTTAATTTTTAATTGAAAATAATGAACTAATAGTTATACTTTTGACTTGCTAATCAGCTTGGACAAGATAGATCAAAGCAGAACTTCTTATTGAAAATACCAATTCGATTTACAAACCACTGACACATTTTACTACTCCTAAATATAAACATAATATTGATTTAATCACTCTTTTCAACATCTCTACTAGTAATGATTCAATGTTTTTTTTCAATTTTGTTAATTAGACTCGATATAGTTCTAATATTTATTAAAAAAAGTCGTTTTATTTAAATCTTTGATGATGTGACATCTAATAATCATCCTTAATATTTTGGTGATTTGTATTAGAATTAAATATGTTTTTAATTTTTATATTATTAAACAGTTTTGATTTTAGTTTTTCTCCTTGAAAAAATTTTGATTTTAGTCTTCCAAAACTAATATCATTAAAAATCAGCTTACGTGATCAACGGTCACGATTTCCTTTTCTACTCAATGTTTCTCAGCTTTTCTCGCTCTCTTTTCCTCGTCTCTCCCTTCCATCTTCTACCCAACCTTCGGTTGCAGATGCATTATCCCGATTCTCCTCACCCACTCCCCTCCTCTCCTAAACGTCGACACATCCAACAACTCCAAAATCATCGAGTAGTACTCCAAACTGCTCACGACGCCGCGTCGGAACGACGAGGCTGCTACTGTAGTCATATCTACCCACCCCTCGCTATCCACCAAAACCACCACGCTTGGAGAGACCATCCGCAAGTCCGCCAAGAACGCGGCATCATCTCCTGCATGGTTTATTTCCTCGATACTTAGACATGGCGCACTCTTCGTTTTCAATGACAACAATTCTGAGATCGAATGGGTCGGGATGTCCCATGGAAGCCCTTAAAGATTCCCATTTTGACTTTGCCGAACCCTTTGCAAACTCAAATCCATCCAGAGCTTCCTGTTACAAAATTCACAATCTTTAAACTACTAATCTAAATTTACAACTTCTAAATGAAGAAAATGAAGAAACTCTCACTTGAATAAAAGGTCCGATCATATACGTATCCACTTCGTCATTGAGGCTGAAACCTATAAATGAACCAAATTAATACTGGATTAGTAAGAAATCTAAATGAAAAAGATATTTTTGATCACAAATAATGTTTTTATGTAACGAAATATACCATCGTTAAACACCTAGACTGACAATGCACCGATATCCTCATAGAACTGATGCAGAAAAGAAAGAGAAAGATAAGATTTAGAATTATTAAAAAGGAAAATAAAAATAATTTTAAATATGTGAATTTTTAGGTAAAATTGTTTTAGATATAAACAAAACTAAAATCTCATCAGAAAATAATAATTGTTTTCTAAAATAATACTAAATTAAAAGCAAAAAGTTAAACTGAAAATTGTTACTTCAATCACACTAAGGAAATAAGAAAATAAAGAAAAAGAAAAATAATACTGAACGGTATATTTCATATTTATTAAACTAACACTTTATTATTCTAATTTTATAATCTATAATGATAACAATATTAATATTCATATAATTAATCTGAAGTTAAGAAAAAAAATCATGATCACTTTCTAAAAATATTAATATTCATATAATTATAATAATATTAATATTTCTCCAATCCTAGTTTCTGGGGCATGGTATGTGCCTTCACATCTCTCACAACTCTTTTTTTTTTTAAATGTTTCTGATATCTATAATGTCTCTCATATTCCATCAGAATATTGAGAAAGCACACAAGTATAAAGTAGTGTTCTTTGCCAAAGCAAGTGGTGCGGTTGATCTTCACGTCTCGTTTGTTGGATCCGATAATACCGAGTTGGCATCAAACAACATTGGGTCTTTCGGACACAATGTTACAGAGTGGCGAGGATGGAGACCGTACTGGAAGCGAAGGCCACTAACCACAATGCAAGTCCAAATAACGACAAGCAAGAAAGGAGTTTTATGGTTAGATCAAGTTTCAGCTATGCCACTGGACACGTTCAAGGTAAGTATGCATCACGCTCACGAATGCATTACTTTTGTTGTGAGTTTTTGTTAACATTGTGTTTCCACAGGGTCATGGGTTCCGAAAGGACCTTGCTCAGAGGGTGGCCGATTTGAAGCCGAAAATTTTCAGATTCCCTGGTACGTAGGTTAAGTTCAAAAGTAATGATAAGAAAGGTTGTATTGAGAATATATGTAATAATAGTATTGGTGCGTTGCATTAGGTGGATGTTACGTTGAAGGACGTTATATGAGAAACGCATTCAGATGGAAAGACAGCGTGGGAGCATGGGAGGAGAGACCTGGTCACTTCGGAGACGTTTGGAGTTATTAGACCGATGATGGTTTTAGCTATTTTGAGGGCATTCAAGTACATTCCTTCTTCTCCGTGTCTAAGTATCCAGGAAATAAACCATGCAGGCGATGTTGCCGTGTTCTTGGCGGACATGGTCTCTCCAAGGTGGCTTTGGTGGATAATGAGGGGTGGGCGAATATGGCTACAGTAGCAACCTCGTCGTGGCGGCGTGAGCAGTTTGGAGTACTACTCGATGATTTTGGAGTTGTTAGATGTCTCGATGGCTAGGGGAGCAGGAGAGTGGGTGAGGAGAATCAGGATGATGCATCTAGGACCGAAGGTTGGGTGGAAGGTGGAAGATGGAAGAAAGAGACGAGGAAGAGAGAGGGAAAAAAACTGAGAAACACGAAAATAAAAATAGGGTGAGTCCAACGAGCTTGGTTTTGGACGATTAAAATCAAAGTTTTTTTAAAGAGAAGGACATGTATTTTACTTTAAAAAAGAGACTAAAATCAAAGCCGCTTAATAATATAGAGACTAAAAATATATTTAACTATTTGTATTATGTTACTTGGCTTATGATTTTGTCTTTTGTTCTTCTGGTACAAGATAAACGTATTATAAAAGAAACTTGAGTAGATTTCATGCTTAAGTGAAGAAATTAATTTTAGAAAAAATAAAATAAACCCTAAAATGTTTAATTTCATATATTTCATAAGATTAAATATAAATGGAAAATGACAACACAAATGAAAAAAGAAAAGTGTTTAGCAAGTGCCACATCCTCACCTTCTACCCATATTATAGCTGATTTAACAAGAGAGACTCCTTTTAATAAATATTTACTTCTACCCATATTATAGCTGATTTAACAAGAGAGACTCTTTTAATAAATATTAATAAATATTGAGATCATATTGAGTTTAAAAGAAAATTATTTAATCATTACTACAAATAATATAAATATTGAGATCAAAAGAATAATTAAGCTTCTAAAATTTCTTAAAAACTTAAAACATGTATTTAAAAAAATGTTTAGCTTAATGTTTTTAAAAGAAATAGGAGATATATGTAGGACTTAAAAAGTTGAAGAATAAATGTAACTATGATTTTATTTTTTAAAGAAATAATAATGTAAATTATTGGGAATTTTTTAGAATTTGGTGTTAAAAACTCCCTATTTTACTTTTATAATGGTAATGTTTTCTTATATTTTTATTTTTTTATATACTTCGTTATGATTGAATTTACTTTTTTTATAAATCAATATTTCAGCATCATTTATTCTTTTATTTATATTTTTATTTAAAATTTTATGATTTTATTTTGGGTAAAAATAGTAATTTTCTATGATGTTTTCGCTTAAGTTAGAAGTCATGGAATTCCAAAGCGAGATATTTTATTTTTGGTAGAAAAGCGTGAAACAAAAGCAAGAAGTATGTGGCTACATTCGAAGTCCAGTTGAAGCCCAAGGCTATACATGGTAAAATTTGAGCAAGGTTTTCACTTTTGGTCAAAAAGTGTGAAAGAAAGCAAAAACCATGTGACTACATTTCAAGCTCAATTGAAACCCCAGGTTCCATGCTTAAATTCCACCAAGCTAAAAGAGAGATAGGCTCAATATAAAGCAACCATGTCATACAATCATGAAAAGTGTGAACACAAATATAAAAAATATGAACCCTTGATTTTCATTTAGGATATATTTTCAATTTTATTTTTAATTTTTTCACATATTTTCTTTGTAATTTTCATCCATAAAAACATTGAATAATAATTATTAATAATTTTTTTTAGTGATGACATGTGGTGCATAATAGTTTGAGAGGGCTGTAAGTATGACATCCCTGTAGTTGGAAAGAGCATAAATAGAAAAGAAAAAACGTAAGAAAGACCATGATTGTGAAAAGTGAAGGAATGTGTAACTGTCGCCTTGATATTTAAAACATACTATCCACTTATATATATGAAAGCGTCATCTTATTTTGTATGTCAATTTTGTAAATACTAATTTCGTATTTATGCTGTAATTTTCTATTTTCGAAGCATTGTTATTGTCAAAAACTTTTTTAACAACTTTTACTAAATTTTTAGTTTATCTCTCCATTGCAAAAAGGATTTCTAATCTGTTGAAACTTTATATGCTTTCTAAAAATAGAGTTTATCTGTATTACTAATTACAATATCTATCATGATGACAAACTATTCCATCGGAGTGGTGATTGATGCCAAATAGATAGTTTTGCTATATTAATTATATATGTTTCAGGTGGTCGAAAATCACGATGAATGTTTTTTAACACTTTCCTTTCATTTTAATACATCATTTTAAGTTTATGTTATAAAGTTATTTTTCATTTTTGTTTTCAACTCTAAGTTATACGGATGAGTAACTCTTAAAACACTCTAACACTCAATTTAGTTACATGATTTGATCTATTATTATTATAAAATTTTAAATTTATAATAAATATAATAACTTATCGTATCTCTTATTTGATTAATGTATTTATAAGTTTTGAAATTAATTTTTAAATAAAATTAATTAAATCACAGTTCAAAAAGATTTAAAAGTCGATGTGTTTTATTTTTAAATATATTCAATTTACATTGCTAATACTTAATGAAAACATGATCGACTTATTCAAAAAGATTAAAGTGAATCATATCAAAAGAAAGATGGTCGAAATCAAAGACCAAATAAATATTTTGAATTTGTACTGTATATGGACCTAGATGATATAGGTTATCTTGGACAATATCACCTAGAATTGTTTCACTAAAATGATATGAAACAAGTTAATCAAGTATTAAGATACTTTGCATCTACTTAATCTAGATTCATCAAAGTAAAATTTCATTAGGATATTATAAACAAGATACCATTTATGAAGTACATAATATTCAGTAGTGCAGAATTGGCTTTTAACGTCCCCCATAGACGTCCGTTCACAAAAGGCCCAACGTAAATAATTGACTGGTGGCATATTCGTAAATAAGTGAAATTCTAGACGTCCGCTGTGAGGAGGGACGGACGTCTATAATATTATAGACGTCCGTGGGAGGGACCCGGATGTCTACGAGGCTGAACAAAATCAATGCTTCAACTCCCCTTGTCAGCCCTAAAACGTCCGTCCTGGGGGAGCGGACGTCTATAATATTATAGACGTCTGCCCCCTCCCAAACAGACGTTTAGGGTGCTGACAGGGTGGTTGGATAATTAATTGTCTTCATCCCCTTAAACGTCCGTCCTGGGAGGGGGCGGACGTCTATAATATTATAGACGTCCGCCCCCTCCCAGGACGGACGTTTAGGGTGCTGACAGGGTGGTTGGAGAATTAATTGTCTTCAGCCCCTTATACATCCGTCCTGGGAGGGGGCGGACGTCTATAATATTATAGACGTCCGCCCCCTCCTAGGACCGACGTTTAAGGGGCTGACATGGGGAGTTGAAACGTTCAGTTGTTCAGCCTAGTAGACGTCCGTCTGTAAGATTCATAAAAAATATATATATATATATATATATATATATATATATATATATATATATATATATATATTTATATATATATAGTAGTAAATTTTAGTATTTTATTAGTAATAATAATTTTAATGGATATAAAATTGTAAATTTTGGATATAAAATTATAGTAATTTTAGAAGGAGAGGTTCAAATTTTTTGGTAACTTATTTAGTAAAATTTTTTTAAATGGAATAGTAAAAAGTAAATAGTAAATAGTAAAAAGTAAATAGTAAAAATAAATTTTCAGCATTAAGATTCCTTAGCATGGAAGAAAGTAGTAGGTAGAAATTAGGATCAGATTTGGTGAGAAAATGATTGAAATATTATTTTTAAATAATATTAAAATAATAAATAATATTAAAATATTAATGAATAGTAAATTTTTTTTTACTATAAATAGCCATGGGAGGGAAGGGTATTTTGCACCAAGAAAAGAGGAATCAAGTGAGAGCTTGAGAAATAGAGAAGAAAGAGTTAGGGAGAAATTTTTAGTTGCAAGAAGAGTAGAGGTTCTGAAGGGTTTCGGGGAAACAAATTCGGAGCAGGAGATTAAGTCTGGAATAGAGGTAGGGGAGCTAATCCTTCTTGTATATGATTTTTTTATCCATGTTATGATAATGAATATGAGTTATGAGTATGTTAAAATTTTGGTAATGGTAGTTATTTATTCACTTATATAAATTTAGTTTTCATTATTATAATTTCTTATTTTCGAGTTACTGTTGTGAAAATTTTCTATTAATTGTTTTCACCGTTGGATTTAGCTAAAATTTTACTATGTGAATCCTAAGACCTATTACTAAACTTTGACCGTTCAGATTTGAAAATAGAAGTCTGTACTTGGAGAAATAAATACTGCAAGTTTGAGTAAATTAGTCACCCTATAGTTCTGTTACTAAGTTGTCTCGGTAAAAATATAGATTTTGACCTATTTAACCGTTAGATCAACCTCAAAATTTGATATATGATTCTTAGGACATATTAATACAATTTGACCGATCGGATTTGTAATTGAAGGTCTATGTTTAGAGAAAGAAATTTCGAAAGTGTGAAACAATCGGATGAACACTGTATTGTTGTTCTTAAGCTATCATGGTACAAATTTCATATATATTTCATCTACCGTTAGATTGAGCCCAAAAATTTAGTATGTAATTCATAAGACATATTAAGTCATTTTGACAGTTCAGATTTGTAATTAAATGTCTGTGATTAGGGAAATTAGTTCCGCATTTTGAGTATAACCGAAAACCACTTAAAATTCTGCACCTGAGTTACCTCGGTAAAAACCTCAATATCTATCTAGTTAACCGTTGGATCAACCTGAAATTTTAATATGTAGTTTATAACAAATAGTGAATTTTTGTGACCATTCAGATTTGAAATCGGAGTTACCGATTTAGAGATATTAATTTCGTATCTTCTCAGGGATCTCAATATTGCTAAATTTCTATTTTTTTGATATCTATATTAAATTTCGGTGTTAATATTATATGCTGTTGTTTAAAATCTGTAAATAAGAAATTTGTTAAAAACTAGTTGAGGAACACTTTGGCTAAGGAAAGACTTGGTACTTAAGTTGTCCATTGTGACGCGCCTCTCTTTCCTGGAAGTCTACTCGACAAGTTTTTGACTTAAATCCTATTGAACAGATTTTGTACTGTTAAATTATTATGCAATATATGTTGTTGGAATGGAAATGTATGATTAATTCATGTTATTATGGTAGATATGAAATTATGAATTATAATTGTGATTATTGCATTTTATTGCAATTGAGTTTATGCGTCTGAACATGATATGAGTATTATGGGGAGATTTTGTAAGGATATAATGTGAGTTGAGGAATATGAGTATGGTATGAGTCTTGTGGAGAGATTCAATAATGTTATGGTATTTGTGTATATGTTGATGTTGAGAGTCCCGTAGTTGGGGGTTATCCTGATACTCTAATAATTATCTAGTCTCAAGTAGAGAGGGATGAATTATGTGGTGAGAGGAGCAGGAGGTCCTGGTCTATGTGCCTGTTTTGGACATAGTGAGGGGACTATCCTTGTGGGTGGTATGGAGGGCAGGATGTCCTGGTCTATGTGCCGGTTTTGGACATAGTGAGGGGACTAACATTGTGGATGGTATGAAGGGCAGGATGTCCTGGTCTATGTGCCGGTTTTGGACATAGTGAGGGGACTAAGAATGGCATCACAAGTGGGGAAGCTTTCGTTGAATTACTCAACAACATATCGTCGGGGATAAGTGTATATTGGGTATTGTGAAATGAGTGTCTATTGGGTACTGTGGTGTCTATTGGGTATTGTGAGACGAGTGTCTAATAGGAACTGTGGTATGAGGGTGTCGAACATAATTATTATATGATGTTTATATCAAGGTAATTATACATGTTTTATAAATTATTTGTTGCATGTTAGCTCACCCTACTTGTTTGTGTTTTCTTTTGTGTTTGGGTATGTGCGATGATCGTATAATTCGTTATACGGGAGCAGATGAAGGAATGTCGTCTGAAACAATACCAAGGAAGAAAGAGATCGAAGAATAAGTTAGAAGAATTCAAGTTATATTTAGGAGTTTATAGTTGAAATCTGAGTTTAAAATATATCAACTGTGAATTTTTAAGTGTGAGATTACGGGATGTTACCGTAAATGTAATGTTACAATATATAAATTATGAATTATCCAATGTGGGATATTGGGATGTTACACCGTCCCCCTCCCACGGACGTCTATAATATTATAGACGTCAGGGCGCTCCCAGGGCGGACGTTTAAGGGGCTGACATGGGGAGTTCAAACGTTCAGTTATTCAGTCTAGTAGACGTCCGTCCCCCTCCCATGGACGTCTATAATATTATAGACGTCCGTCCCCCCACCACGGACGTCTAAAACCCCCCGCGAATATCAATTTTAAATTCCCAAAGACGTCATATTAGTGACGGGCCAGACGTCTATACTATTATAGACGTCCGGCCCCAGAGTACCGGACGTCTCACAGTATTAATATGCGAAACGCGAACCCGCGAGTAGTATGCTCACTGTTCATCGTCTTCCCCCGCGAACGCTGTCTGCCATTGATTTTCCAGGTGCGTTTTCTCTCTTTTGGACCGTTTAAATTGACTTTCAATCCGATTACATTGCTCTGTGATGAAATATCTTTAATTTGAACCGATTAAAAATCGTTTTCGGTCCGTTTTTTTGCAGTCTCTTGCGTGTTCTTGGGCGGCTTCTTTGACTGTTTTTGGGCGAGGTTTTAGGTCGTTCCCTCCTCGATTTCCCTCCCTTTCATTTCGAATCTACTTTTCAGGTTAGCTTGTTGTTATTGATAAATTTTTGTATGCATGTAATTGGGTTTTGTGTATGCATGTTTTTTACTCTAAAGTGTGCATGTGTTATTGGATTTTGAATATGCATGTATTAGTTGTGTTATTATAAGTATCAAATCATTAAGTGACACTTAGTTCCCGTTTGAAATTTAACACAAACGATTAATCTCTTAATCGTTTGTGTTAAATTTTGAATTGTCTGATTGGACAGTTTGAGAAAATTATCTTTCATAATTTGCAATAAGATGTCAATTGGAGTTTACGGATAAGATTGATAAAATTTTTGTTCAGTACTTGTGTTGTTCTCCGAATGCATATTTGATTGTGGTCATCGTTGACTACTCTCATTTCGTGTATTTCGGAGACCAATGCGAAATGCTGCCGAAATCTTATCAATTTTATGATGTAGACTTCAATGGACGTGTCTGAGCAAATTATGAAAATTAATTTTTTTGAATGGGTAGGGCCTAACCTTGTGAGAGTTAAAAAACTTGAACTGATGATTTTACGAACATAGTATGGATCGAACCTGGATGAACGAACGTTATATGTGGTCAGTTCATTATTATAGTTTCCTTAATTAGTTGAATAAATATTTGTCCTTCGTGATAGGTCACACTGGCAGTTGATGGTCATCATTCCCAAACAATGTAAAATTATATGGTTTTGTTCGTTGCACAGAAGGATGAAAAATGAGTTGAGAACCATGCTTCAAGGGTAAGTGTTTCTCCAAAAATGACTTTGAATTTGATGTTCACCTTCAACTTTTATGATAAAATAGTCATATTAATTATACTTTGTGTTTTCAATCTGTACAGAGTTATTGGTAAATCTCGTGGTCAACTGGTTCAAATTTTGTATCCAAAGGTTGTAAGTCATTTATAGTTTCTAATTCATTTTCTATGTTATTGAATGATCTAAATTCTTAACTATTTAGTTTGTGATTTTAGTGTAACCAGCAGCTAGATTCATGGGAATGTGGCTTCTATGTGATGTGTTGGATTAAGACCATCATTCGAGCTGTCATTATAGATGATTGGAATGAGGTAATGATGTATACCTTCAATACATTACAAATCAAATTCATCTTCAACATATATGAAACCATAATGAATCTTTCTTGAATTTTGCAGCGCTTCAAGAGTACATCGCCTATTCCAGAGGACACAATTAAACAGATAAGGCAAGAGTGGACCGCTTATCTTCTGCAAAGATGGAGTTAGGAATAATTTTATTTCTTGCGGAACATTGTTTAGTTTTAGTTGAAGTTTTATGTTGATAGTTTTGGTAGTGGATTGAACTCCACATTAAGTAGAACTTTGTTTATATGAAACGTATATTTATATTATTGCAAAATTGTTCTGGGACATTTTTCTGCTTTTCAGGTGTGGTTTTATTGAAAAAATAAATTAATTAAAAAAAAAAACTCCCAGTAGACGTTCGTTAGTGTACAGTCGGACGTCTATAGACGTCTGGCAGTGCACAAATGGACGTCCACCCCCCAGCCCCTACCACAAACAATTCAGCCAGGTAGACGTCCGGGGAGGGAGGAGGCGGACGTCTATATAGACGTCTGTCCTAACACAGCGGACGTCTATATAGACGTCCGACCTTGCACAATGGACATCTATATAGACGTCCGTCTTGACACAACGGACGTCTATATAGACGTCCGTCCTGACACAACGGACGTCTATATAGACGTCCGTCCTGACATGACGGACGTCTGAGTAACATCACCCACATAGACGTCGGACGAACGTCGGACGTCAAAAGGCCAAAAGAACGGACGTCTAAAGCCCTTTCTGCACTAATGATTAATTAATTATTATATTTATTATACTCAACTTGTTAACTTGAATATATGAATGTCTGTGTGAATACCTCTTCCTTTTATGTATGCTTATATCGATGAAGAAAAGTATTAAAGATTTCAATTTGATAAACATCTCGAATAAAAAAACAAAAGTGAAGTTTATTTAACTTTGTAAGAACTAATAAATCCTATAAATACATAATCAAATTTTAAGCTTTAAGATGTTAGAATAATAAAAATGATTATTATAAAATAATACAGAATACTAGAAAAATTAGTGTTTTTTATAAGAAAAAAACTACTTTGTTCTCTCGTTTAAATAAAGACATGTGTAGAGTCTTTATTATTTATTGGAATTAAAACAACATAAAAGAACATAAATTGTCAATAAATAAACTAAAGTTAAAAAAGATAATAGAGAAATGATATTTATGATATTTCTTAAGTACTTTTTAATATAAGTTAAAGTCTGATTACCTATGGAGAAATTTGTGATGTTTCTTTAGTACTTTGAAAGTCTTATATTAGGTTAATTAATCCACTTAACAACTCATCTCAGTTCAACTTAATTAATATTTGGCTTGTTAAAATAATGGAGAACTCAACCTAATTACTTATTACTAGTTTTTGTCATGTTATTTTGACACGAAGAAATGTGTTTGCTTTTATTAAATTTATCAAAAAGTATGATAATATTCCATCCATTTCATTTTGGAAAGTGTAATAGTAATATTTCCGTCCATTTTATTTTGGAAAGTGTAATAGTAATATTTCTGTCCATTTTATTTTCTGGGTAGTTTAAGGTTTTTTCATATATCAAAATAATAATAAATTAATGAATTACAAAAAAATATTAAAATGTCTTTAGACCGTCTTTATTGCTGGATTGTTTAGTCTAAAATGTTTATAAAATATTTTTAAGATAAAATAACTATTCTTCACTCATTACTATGAAGAATCGTGGAAAAGACTATGAAGAATCGAGATAGAAAAGATAATGAGAGAGGTAGAAAGATAAACAAAATAAGATAGATGAAGAATTTAGAATGAATTCTTAATGAAATATAATGAAGTTATTAACCTTCTATGAGACAACGTGAAATTCACAAAAATGCTTAAAAGCCATTTTTTATGGTTTATACTCTTTGGAATACATGTTTTTGTTAATGCATAACATACTAAAAATTGTTTATAATGGTGAGAGTATTTATTTAAAGTAATATTAGAATAACATTATAATTATTGTCTTAAAAGAAGTAAATGGTTGTCAATTTGAAATATAAAAAAGCTTAAATAAAGGAAGTAATCTCTTGTCTACAATGACACAGCATTTATTATGAGCAATAATAAATATGATATTTTAAAAACATTTTGACAGAAATAACCTAATTTCTTAATAAATGCATTAACTTGAATGAATTAGAGACCAATCAATTCAAGAATAAATGAGATAAAAGCTTTTTTATTTGAGATATCATATCTTACTTAAAAATGTATAATTTGGGATCAAATGCTTAAACTATGTATAATTTTAATGTTATATAAATAAAAAATCTTATTGTATTACTCTATCTTACAAAGTTTACAAGCGAATCAATGATATGAAATAATTATACCATCCGTAACTAATAACATTGATTTCTCCTTTTTGCTTTAGAAAAAAAACTTTGAAAAGGGTGGATTTTGCGATGAGATTAGGAGATGAAGACTATCTACTCTTTATAAACTTCAGCACTAGGGTTGTATTGAAAATGACGAAGGTGAGGAAGTAGATGTTAGGTGTAGTGGAAGTGAGTAGTTGAGAAATGAAAATGGTAATTAGAAAGCATTAAATGGGCGGCTTTGATTTAGATTTAGTGGTACATGCAATGCTGGAATCCATCCAACATCAACATTGTGGCACATGTGCGGGCTCTTCTCCAACAAATATCATAAAAGAAAAATATTTCTTTTAACAACTTTTTTTTTTTATAACTTTTTTATAACAACTTATATTATACCTTAATTGATCCGTTTTAAATATACAAACAAATAAAATAATAATACGTTATCAAAAAATTATTAAAAAAATTATTAAATATTATGGTCCTATCATAAATCATCACTTCAACACTCATTTTTACTCTTTCTAAAACTTTCACCATTTCATTCCTCCTTATACATCACTACAACACTCACAAATACATTAAATCAAAATCAAATGGACAAGTAATAAATAAACAACTGTTCCAAATAAAGAAATCAGACTCAATTTCTTTTCTAATTTTTCCATCCATATATTTATCCCACCATCTAAATTAAATATTGTTCTCTTTATTTTAATTTTCTTTCTTCCAATCAATCTTTCTCCCATTTCACAATAATTAGACAAACTTATAATATATAAATAAATACAAATTTTATTTTATTATTCGATTTTATAGAGTTCAATTAATCTGAAATTCATTTTTAAAAATATATTAAAATATCTTAAGTTTATTTTGGCAAAATTTTTTATTTTTTAGATTTAACATATAATTTATGATTAGATTATCATGTATGTCTAATATGTATACCAATGTAAAAATGTGTTACAGGATTTTACATAGAAGTGCAATTAAACTCAAGTCCATAAGAGAAAAATATGAAAATAAAAGAAAAGGTTGTTTATATATATATATATATATATATATATATATATATATATATATATATATATATATATATATATATAAAGATAATAGAATTTATCATTATATTGAATAAACTATGAATCTACCATAAAAATCTCTCACATGTATATATTTAAATTCTAAATTTAAAAATATATTACGACACACGAATATTATTATAAACTATAGTTAGAACCATTTGTCACCATGCATGTAACAGGGAGAAGAATATATAAGGGCAAGTTAAATAAATAAGTTTAGCAAAAAAGTATTACACAAATTTAACAATACACATTAGAGGAGTTTGTCCATATATTAATTAGATCAGTATAACAAAAAATATTAGATGACTTATTTCATACACTAATCAGATGAGTCTTATAACACACACTAAATGAGTTTGTCCGTATATTAATTACATCAATCTAATAGTATATGTTAGATGAGTATGTTCATACACCATATAAGATCAATTATTAATACATATTAGACGATTCTATCCATTATATGATTACACGAGTATTGCAATATATATTACACAAATTTGTCCTTGTACTAATTATACTAGTTTAACAATACACATTAAATGTATTCATATACTGATTAGACGAGTCTAACAATACACATTGAACGACTTTGTCAATGCATTGATTAGAGATAAGTCAAATAATTCATATTACATGAGTCAATTCATATACTAATTTATATTTTTAGCGAGTCAACTTTAACTATTTATGTATATTCTTTATGCTTTTATCTGTTATATTTTTACACATATTTTATTCTTTATATTTTTATAAAATTTATTATTTATATTTCTTATAGTCATATTGACGTTTAAATCTATAAATTATTTTTAAAATTGATTTTATTCAAAACTTAATTATAAACTTAAAAATATTTATTATTTTTTTTCTCGTTCTCTGATTCCTTTTTAATTAATACACAAACCAACACTAACTGGTGTCTACTAGGCACAGGTTTAAAATTAGTTTTGATAGAAAACATTTTTGTGATACTTATTTAATTATTTAACATTTGTCATAGATATTAAATTTCATTAGTTCAATCATTATATTAAAACTTCTTGCAAAAATATACTAAATTACATGATAAAAATAACTAAATATTTATGAAGTATAATAAAATTTTTAAAATATGAAAAATCTGTAAAATTGCATGCTTATAAATATATAGAGTATATCTTATATGCTTAATAAGAAGCACAGGGACCACTCTTATTTTCCGTAGATCATTTACCCTTATATGCTAGGTTTGATTTAACTTTGGAGCAGAATTGGATGAAATTAATTTTGAAAAGCTGAATTGTATTTGATGTCAAGAAGATTTATACGCTCTCAAATCATTGTTGGATATTTTGAAGACATATTCTTTAGTACTAATGAGTTTTAATTAAATTTATAATTAATGACTTTAATTACAGTCTTATTTCTTCCATTTTGTTCGACTAATATATTTTAATTCCCACTACAAACATTAAATCCCAACCTAACGGACCCTCTCAACTAAATCACTAGATTTCCGCACATAACACTTCTTAATTACCTGTTTCATTTGATTATGAGTTTATAATGCCACATATAGTTCAAAATTTCAGAATTAAAATGTACATATTACTTTTATTTCATTCTCATCCTCTTATTAATTGAATCAACATCAAAATTAGTTGTGAAACTATTAATCCATTGGTTACATATCATGTCATAATACTATTGACATCAAACACCATATACATTTGACTTCCATTCTAGAAGCCACATACGTTAAATTAAACTTAGAACACTTATCATATTACATTCACGAAGTTGTCAATACAACAAAACTACATAATAGAAATAATCTACACTCCATGAATCTTTAAAGCATATAGATAAGAAATTCCGAGTTAACCCAATAATATGTTTTCTCCAAATCTACCTTTACAATCACACAACTCTCTTTTCAACCACTTTGATTATTACCACATTACTATATAATATGCCCTTCCCTCAATGAATGTTGACTCTTTGTGGTCTATGATTTTAATATATAGAGTATGTACAAAAGATTTTTTTATCCATATACATACCAAGTCATCCAAACTTCATATATCTTCACATGGTGGAATAGGATATGTACAAAAGATTTTTCCCATATCCAAAAAAAAAAAAAACACATCAGTTCTTCCACTTGTGATAGAATATTTCTCTTCTTCATAGTTTCTTGATATTTTAATTAAATAGTAAAAAATACACAATTACAAGTTAACTCCCAACACTCTTATCCAATTCATTATATCGTAACTAACAAAGTTAGTTGAAATAGAGTGATTTCGTCGTACGGAGATTATTCTGTTTGGAAAATTGTCAATTTTTATAATATTAGATTAAAGTGATTTGATTTGGAATTGATGAATGATGTTAAAATCTTTAGCATAGCATGAAAATTAAACTCATTTTTCAAGTAAAGTTATCTTGGAATTTAGAAGACAGGGATTGAAGAAGATAAGAATGGAATAGTGATGATAGAGCATCAATGGAGTGACATGCTTCACTCTCTTGGCTTGGTGACTTGGCATCTATGTGCATGCTGCATTTGATGAAGCCTTTCTTATATTAGTTATGAGTTATGAATTTGTTAAGGAGGGATTCCAATGTGCTTTCTGCACTTTTCCAGTTACACTTATTGTTCATCTTCTTCTATATTATGTTTGAGACAAACATAGACAATGTTGTAGTACAAAACAGCATCCTAATATTTGAAAAAATAACGGGTAATTGTCATAATAACTGTATAAATCTACTTGAAAACAGCATCCATATCAATAAAATTGTTCTATTTGAATACTAGTTTATTTTTTCTGAATCTGAAATCTATAACTTATAATCTTGTAATTTGTTTTTCCTTTCATCTTCACACACCTTTGTCTAAAAGTTTATTTTTGTTGTATCTAAACAAAATTATTTATTTCAGAATTATTTTTTCAACATACTTATTCAAATAAAGATTGCTTCTGTTTATATGTAATTGATTGTAATAATAATCAATCATGCATAAAATTTATTAAATAATTTTATAACTGATTACAAAAATAATCGATTATTTGTGAATATATAATAAAAGTTTGTGACTCAATTTATATTTTTCTTCACCGAAGTTTAATTACTAGATAATAACTAATTCAAAATCTTGATTAAAATGTTATAAAAAGTTGAACTTCAAGTCTAAAAAATATTCTTGTCGATCAATACTTGAATTCGTATAATATGCAACAAAGAATATATAAAAAAAATCTATAACCACATAAGCAGAAAACAAAAAGTTTGTAAAGCCTATGATATATACTCATTCCATCTATTGGTTTCATACTATGGAAATCTTTAAAAATTTATTAGTTTCTATTAGTAATTTAACCAGAAAGGATAGGAGAAAGAATTGAGGTATGGTAAAAAATCCAAAAATTACAGGGCGCAGTTACATGAACATTTTACTTCCACCCCTTAAAGTATGATCATGCAAATATGGTCCATGCATCACTTTAGTATAATATTGACACGTTGAACTCATTATGAGCCTGAAAAGTAAGTAAATAAGTAAATCAACGTTAGAGGTGAATGGAAACAAAATGTCATAATTAAATTTATTAAACAAAAAGCCACGATTTAGAATCATGGTTGACAAGAAATTCAACTTTGTAAACTAAGTTTTATATCCAGTTTAATTTAGCAGCGTTAATCCTGAATAACTAGTATAGGTTGCAGACTCCACACAATATAATATATTTGTGACGAAATCTAACCTTTTATCTAGATGAATTAGCAACAATAAAACTTTGAAAAAAATAATAGTGCAAGAGAACTGATAAATTTGAGAAGATAATAGACTTAGAGCATCTTTAGTATAGATGTTCAACAAAAATCCAAAACAAATTATATATTATTTACAAATCTTACATTAGAAGAGAGATAACTTTTTCACATAGGAGAATGAGTTCTTTTACAAAAAAATTTAAAACCTCTAAAATATTTTTAAAAAATCATAGAAGGATAATTGGTGTTACTTAAGAATATAAAATGAGATTTACAATTAGAACAAAAATTGAATTAGATTTTAAGGAGTTTGATATCCTTCTAGACATAGAAGAACGTAACAAAAGAGTGCTACAAAATCTCAAAAAATAAGATTTTCCAAGATGTAACAACTTTTATATGTGTTAAAATATTTATTCTATTTATCATCATTATATTGTGTCTAGGATTATCCTATTTATCATGATTATATTGTGTCAAGAGTTACCCTATTTATCATGATTATATTATATATAAGGTTACTCTATTTATCATGTACTTTGTATCACAACTTTCTTATATATAGGATGAGAGTGAGAGGGATTTTTAAGCCCTCAAGAATTATTTTACATGTACTTTGTATCACAACTTTCTTATATATAGGATCAAAGTGAAAATGATATTTTAAGTCCTCAAGAATTATTTTACAGTTTCAATTTCAAGTCAACCAAAGATGGATTACCTAAGATGAATTTCTTTCTCGGTTCTCATATTACAATATAAGTTTGAAAAGAAGGACAGGGAAGTCCAAAGGCTAAAGAACGAGCTTCAACAGAAAAACTTGGAGGATGGAAGATTAGATGCAGAACTTAACAAAAATGACAACAATGAGGTCGCAAGAAGTAATATTGCAAGAGTTTAAGTAGGGTGTTGAGGTAATATTGCAACCTAAGCAGGATAAGGAAGAAATATTGCAAGATAGCGCACCAATATGATATTTTAATCCTAATAGTGAGTGGATTGCCTTTAAGGGAATGATATTTAAGTGTGTCTAAGTTTTGGCGTGACACTATATATATACGCTTGATTTTCAAAGAATGAATTTTTACTCTAGGTTTAGGTTCGGTGGCTATTTGGAGCATCCGTATTAGGAGTGCAAGGTTTAGGTTTTTACTCAAAATTTTCTTTGTAATCTTGAAATTTGTGTATACAAAACCGATGGTAGTAGTAAGCTGATAACAAAAATGCAAAAACACATATTGACAAATGAATCTGGATCTGGATCACTTCCTCGAGTGACTACCATCACTGGTGGTCGCTGCCTCATTCTCCTTCACACGACTCATCACGCACAGCTTCTCTCCTATCACTCTCGGCGCGTGTTTGTCAAAAGCCACCTTCTCGGTGTTGGAATCACACGTGACACTATTGTTTGTATTGTTGGAGCCTCCTAAGTGCGTTTTGGTCCTTGTTTCTTAGTTTCGGTGATTGTATCTTAGACCTAGAATTTTCTCTTTTCATTGTTTTGGAACCCTAAGTTAATATGATATCCTTTGTTTTATCATCTTCTGACTCACCGAATTTAAGTCGTTATATGTCCTTGGTTCCTGATTTCGAAGTCATTTGGTTGGTATTTTAAGTTTTCTCTCTTAAAACCCTAAACTCAAAAAATCCTCAATTTTTTATTTCTTATGGCATGTGCTTCTTCATCACCCTTCTCACCCCATTTGCACCGTTTAAGTGTCACCAATAAAAGTCATCCATCAACGCACCACATAATCCTAGTAGCATTTTGGTTTCTTCTTGTCCTTTCTTGTATGCCATGGTTATGGAATTGAAGAGTCATAGATTTCTTGGTGAATGGAAGTGAAGATAGGATAAGAGAAGGAAGAAATATTTAAAAAAAAATAAGAAAAACTTTGTTTCAACATTGTACTCTGTTTCAACATTGTTCCTTAACCTCCTTTCATAATGTGTGTTTAGCTTTCATATTGTAGAAGTTGTGATGTTCCTGATGGCTCGTGTCATTTATTTACCAGTCTCCAATGAGAGTCGGTGCTATCAGCTAGTTAACACCAAAGAATTTCATCACCAAAGTCACGGGTTGAAGGTTGCTCATGGCATGAGGGGAGTCTGGCAAGATTCAGAATCTTAGTCAAACAATTTCACCAACCCTTGTCATATTTGTTTTTGGATGCTTTGATGAATAAAGGAGATCATTATGACCTTCCACCTTCACAGTTTGTCATCAGCGCGTAGTCATTTCTGTCATTCGCGTGAAAGGGAGTATGTTTCAACCACTACAGGCCCCATCAGTCAATGATAACAATTTAGTCTCTGTAGTATGTTTCAGCCACTGCAGGCCCCATTAGTTAGTGATAGCAATCCCTGCAGTTTGTCTTCTTTAGCTACTACAGGCCCCATCCTTACTTGATGGCAGTTTAGTCCATACGTTGCAGTGACTAATGGGGCCTGTAGTGGCTGAAAGCAGAAGTTAGGTTTTTATGCAGAAGTCATTACTTAGGTTCATCAAATGTAGAAGTCAGGTTTTTGTGCAGAAAAACTAGGATTTTATCCATTCTTAGTGAGTGATTCTCCTATGTTCTTGAGTGATTCAAGAACTCATGGCAATATCAAAGGACTTTCCATCCTTTGTGTGTCGCCTCCTGTGCAAAGAGTGATTATTTCCTTTCGTCTATCTTTGTCACTTCGTTGTTTTTTATTCTCATGATTTATAGAATCTTCATTTTTGTCCAATTTATCTCGTAGTCATAACTTGCATTTTACTTGTCCAACTAAAGTGTTTTTTGAGCCAAAATTGAACTTAAGAACGTGAGTTTTCACCTCATTTTTAAAACACCCCAATCGGACTTATGTGGCTCTGAGATATTGATATTTTGAAAACTTTGTTCCCCATTTTTACTAAGTTTAGAAATTTCCTTCAAGGTTCTAACTCTAAACATCTTCAATCAGTCCTTTTTTTTGTAAATGTGGTTCACATCACATGGTGTGATTGAAGGTCAGCTTCAAAGGTTTGCGTGTCATGCAAAAGAACGTTGAAGATGCTTGGAAATAAAAAAAGGCAGTAGAAGGAGGTGCAAGAAAGCAGAAGAAAAAAACATACAGAAGGAAGAGAAACAGAGAGCGTAAAACAAGCTTTGTGAATGCGTGCAACTCTTAATAAATAGAGTTGCAGAGATGAAACAGAAAGGAAGAAATCAGAAATGGTTAAAAGGATATTTACAATACATAGTCTCACTTAACACTAATGTAAAATTGGTGAAATAAACACTGATGTCTAATCACGGATGTAATACTTATATAAGTAAACATTAAGAAAGAAAGAAAGAGAAGATAAATACCTGAAGTAATGCCTATTTAAGTTCCGTATGGTTTGAGACGCATCCATTTCGTACATGACCACTTATTACCCTTAATCACTGGACAACCACCTGAAAATTATTGCAGAGACGGCATTGTTATTTCTCCAAATTTGGAAATAACTATAAAGAATAATAACGGGCATGGTATCAATAACAAGAGAGCAACTAACCATGCAAACTCAATGGATCTAAGGTTGCATCAGGCTTCATGCTCCAGAAAAGTAAAGCACTACCCATCTTTGGTTTAATTGAAAGTCCTTTTTTTGCACATTCAGAAAGCTCATTCCACCAAGGCACAGAGCTAACATTTCCCTTCGCATTTGGGAACACTGTCTCACCCCCTTCTTCAACATCTGAACTGCATCATTATAATACAGAAATTTCACAACATGGGCATCTGTCTTTATATCCAACACAAATTGAGGTTAGCAAATACGAGGCAACTGAAATTACGTACAGGTACATCAGCATTGTCGCTATCCGCTGTCCCCCGTTCTTAGTGTTAACCTCGTCCATAAAGTAGTCCAAATGAGGCTCGTACTTTTGTCCAACTTCATAATGAAGAACTTGAAGTCCTTCACCATGCTCTGCATATTGTGAGGCAGATAATATAGTTCTTTTAAGTATATCACGAAAAATGGAATACCGCATTTTCAAAACATTCCAGGGTACGATATATAAAAATAATTTATTTTTATATAATTATGATGGAATTATATAAGTGATAAAAGCATAGACAATTTATAACGTAAAATGAAATCAACATGACAAAAAAAAAATCTTATAATAAAAAACTATATAATATTTAAACTTTAACACTTTATATTATATATTACATGACCTAGACATGACTTTGATTTTCAATCTCATCATTTCGCTCTTCATCATATGTGAAAAAAATTCCTGCGAATGTGTTTCGTTAAGAGAAAGGCTAGCAACTACGAGGACTCTACTTCCTTCAAGTGGATCTCATTCATCTTTAGCAATATCCCACATTTTGCTTTTACCCTCTTTATAACTATTTCTCTTTTTCCAGAAGAGACTGAAATTTGTAAAACAAACAAAATCGTTATCTTTTTTAAGATTAAGTCTATTTATTTTTATGGAAAATGACTATGTGCTCTATTCCTCTCAAAGCAAGAAGACGATGATGTCTATGAAAAGAGTTTCAATGAAATTGATTGAAGTCCAGAAACACAACACCATGTACGACCCACCCTTACCTTCATTTCAGGTTCCATCCATCCATTAGTAAATCAAATTAGACGAAGTTTTCTCCTCTTGAAATTTTTTAATTATTAGATTTGGGTACAGTACATACCCAAAATGTACTCATGCATACCTAAATTCAGTATCAAATTTAGATACCCCGTATGAATATGGAGTATGTATCCATGAGTATCGAACTAATTGAATATGGATAGATACCCCTTATGAATACATCATGATTTTAGGAGTACCCCATATTGAAGAGACTATCAAGAATCATCGGGAAAGAAAAACAATTAAAAATATTTCAATTATTGAGAATCCAAGTATAAGTCTAAATTTGATTGATATTGTATTTTTTCGGTGAACATTCCTCTTCTATGGATCCAACAATTTTCTCTTGTTTGTGTTAATGGAAATCAGTTTTAAAATATCTAGTTTTAAAATATCTATTATCAATAATTCTTCATACATAGTATTAGGGAGTATCCGATAAATTCAAAAAAAACTTCATGATATTATTTTACTTAGACTCACCATGAGTCTCTTCCACATTGTTTAATCTCTTCATACAAAAGCATTTCTAACTAGGAGTACAATAATCCTTACTTGTACCATAAACGGTTACAAAAACAAACCTTCGGCTTTGATACTACACATGGGTCTTTAGAGAAGAGTATTCACCAAAGAAACCCAATACCAACGAGATTAAATCAAACAACATAAGAAACTATAACATCGTTTTTAACCTAAAACGTTAAGGTAAGTGGTTTATAAGTCTTTTTTCTTATATGTTGCTAAACTTTCTTATTTTTACACAATGTGACACTTAGGGTCACATTTGGATTCTTAACATTATCTAGTCTGAAACACAAGATTTTCAAGTCTTTGGAATATTAAAAATTTTACATCAACTAAATATGGTTAAATTATAATATCTAAGTAGAGACAATCGTCATCTTACAAGTTAGTTTTATAAAGATAAATTATGCTTAAACTCACTATATTAGAACCTATCATAAGCACCTATCATGCCACCTCCTATTGAAACACATTTTTTAGTAATTTGCTTTATGAAAATGAAAGATTAATTGCATGACTATGTAAAATTATAGATCATGTCACTTTCATTCAAATTTGATTTCAAGACACTTTGTGCACATGATTTAGTTCCCTTTTGATAAACAAAAAAAAAGGTCTAGAAATGCACAAAGTATAGCTAGCATAATAAAGAGGGAAATGATAACTTCAACTGCTCAGAAATCAGTCTCATCATGCAGGCGTGATAAAAATATTCATTAAACACATAGTACACCAACTAAAGAGACAGATTGATTAGACATTTAAGCTATTAAAAATGTTTTACATACCAACGAGAAAATATATAAGAGATGAATATTTGATAGTTTTCAAAATACGAAGAAAGCATTTAAGAAAATCGTATGTTACCACGACATCAAAACATTAAAGGGTCTGACTATGACGAAAACTACCTTAAATATAAAACTCTGTTGACGATGTCGCAGATAGAGTAAAAAAGTTCTGTATATGAATCAATGTGTAAATTATCGTGTTAACTTCTGGCACTCACGACTATTTGATACATATGTGAGACGACCAGAGAACATAGTTTTATCAACAAGTAAAACTGATAAAAAAAACTGGGAAAAGGCAGAAGTAACATACCTACGGGTATAAAAGTAAAATCAGCAATTCTTTTCTCAATATCCCTCACAATATGATCACGTCCTCTGGTCAGAAAAGCACCGGAACTAGTCCGTACTCTAAATGCAAAAGGAATAAGAAAAGATAAGATTTTTCATAAAAAGAGGCAAAGTTAAACTAAACAAGCAAAAGATAATTATTTTCAATACTGAAATCGAAGGACACTTGACAGGAAAATGTAAGGGGGAAATCCAACCTGCTGTCCATACTCTTTCCAGTTTTGCTATCAACAACTGATGACTTTTGCATGTCTGGCTTCGCTATATTAATTAGATAATCGCATTCCTCCTTGGTCTGTTAAGATGAATCAGCCAAATTTCACTATTTCGAAAGCGAAGACACTGAAATATTTAATAGTACTGTTGAGCCCCTATCTTAAACAATGGTTAAAGACAACATAACCATATCATGCTAAAGTGGTATTCAATATTGAAAATAACACCTCATTTCAATAAATTAGAGAAGGGAACTAAGTAGTTCGCTTCTCTAGTAATTCCAAAACCATGGTCATAATTAAGGAAAAAGCCTCACCATTGATGATTACGGGCATGCAAGTTGAGAATGGATAAACATAATATTTTGAATGAAAATTACTTGATGCTTGTATGGTGTAGGAAAAATTAGTAAATGCTCAAAGAGAACAACACTATCCATCAGTACTTTACTTCATGATTTGCGGTTGCTCCTCCAATACTAAAAAGGTGGGTTGAGAAAGATTTCAAACTCCCCTATTAAGCATAATTGAGTAAAAGCCAAAACCTTCCATTCCATTCAATCTGCCATGTCAGTCCATTTAAACTCCCCTCCTCACTCCCCACCTCACCATTTTCTAGCGACTCAATAAACTAAGCCATGTTTAACAAGTCTAACACGCACAAACCCAGTTACAAGCACAAGATTACTAACAAAAGCAAATTTTAAAGTGAGCCTAGGTAGTCCAATTTTCCAGTTTTTCCTATAGGCACATCCAATCAAAGCTCTATATAGCATTAAAATAACTTCAACACAGACACCTCTGCATCTCCAGAACAAAACTTGGCTCTAAAAGAGGGGGAAAGAAAATGAAAAGAAAAATAAAAAAATAAAAAAATAAGGTTCTTACTCACAAGAGGACACATTGAAAAGCACAAAGATAATAGAAGCATGCAAAATGTCACATCTTAATAACAAATGCTAGTAGCATTTACGTAAACACTAACCAGAAAATTATGATAGAGAAAAGCTCTGGGCTCCCAGGATATTATTTCAACCCACCGCTCTCCCTGGTTGTCGTCTTCTTCGCTCCTGCAGAAAGAGAGAGATGAGAGAAAGAAGAGAAGAAGGAAAAGCAGGGAACAGAGAAGAGACATACACGTAAGAGGTGCGAGAGATGGAGCTGAGATCATTGGGTTTGGAGAGAGCAGTGGAGGAGTTAGCATTGGAAACGGAGAGAATGCGGAGAGTGAGGAGAATGAGAACGAGGAAGCAGCAGGTGATGAGCAACGTGAGCGTCAGCGTCCACGATGGCCTCGACGATTTCCGAATCCGAGGTTGTCTGGTTTTCATCATTACGAAGATCCTAAATGAGTTAGGTGATGGAAGAGGAGATGGGAATTTGATTTGGAGGAAGAGGAGAAAGTTTATTGGTTCAGTGTTTGGGCTATGTAACATAGGACTCTGTCTTCTGTTCTGTTCTCTTATGTTCTGTGGGCTGTGCTTCCCTTTGCGCGTCCGGTTTTCCTCCTTCCATTATATATTATAATTAAGAAAAATGATACTTTATAAACATTCAGCGGTTTGTTTATACACAAATCTAATTGTCTAATTAGACAAGGCAAAATATTTTAAAATTATATTTATAGGACAGGACTTCAAATAAAGAAGGGTGCAGGGTTGGTTTTGAACCATTTCAAAAGATAATAGATTATAATAATGTTATAACTCATTATTAATAGAAAAAATAATAAATTAAGATATATTTGATTATGATAATTAATTAAAACTTAAATCATAATCAAGTATATCTTAATTTATTTATTTTTTTATTGATAATCAATTAAATCCTATTATAATATATTACAATATCCTATAATCCAAATTAATGAGTAATCAATTATAATAAATATATAATCGATTATAGTGAATTTGTATATCTTTTTAACGATTTCAGTATAATAGATTATAAATGCAAAAAGAAAATGTGAAACAATGTGATTTTACTTTTTTAAATTCTTCAGAACTAGAGTCGTGCATTTCCTGGATAACTTTTTCATTTGAAGTCTATTTGAACTCGTGTGTAGCTGCAAGACTTACATATAAATATAATTTTAATTTTTTTTTCATCTTACGATAATAAACAATTAGCTTTCCTTGCTTATAAACGAAAAAAATAAACACATTCTGGGCTTCCTATACCCTCCAACAATAATAAAGATTAGTTTGAGTTGATTTATTCTCAAACATTTTATATTTTAAATTAGAGTTCAATATATTTTTTCTAAATTATTATAAAATATTTTGTTCTGTTTCTAACTTAAATTCTAAAACTTTTACTTTTTACATTTTATAAAATTTCTTTAAAATTTTTTAAATTAAACATATTTTTAGTTCTTAAACTTTCATAAAATTGAAATTCATTTATGTTACTTTGATATATTTTAATAAATAAATGTATTAGTTATATCTAATGACTTTTTTTTTTTGAACTTATTAAATGGTGTTGTGGATTGACATTTAAGTTAAAACATGTCAAATAAATTAAGGATGATAATGTAAGGTGGACAAACCCGTACATTCGTAGGAAAAAGTGCGGAAAGGACTGAGATTTTGAGTTTGTTGGTTTACACAACTTTGGCCCGCATAACTTGCAACCTACATGGGAAAGGAACTCTCCTCCTAACCCGTATTCTCCTAAACTAAACCTTAATTTTGTATGGGTAATGAAACTAATGCATTTTCTTACGTGATGTAATTCTCTATTGTTTGGAATTTTAAGAAAACTAATACTTGTTGAATTGATCAAAATGGTATTCCTTTATTTGTGAATTAGTTTTAAAATAGTTTAAAACATGAAAACTTGTATCATTTGACCAATTATCCAGATTATAATTCCCTTAAACATTATAATTCCCTTAAACTCACAAAACTAAGTCCAAACTAGCAAGATTCAAGGAGTTCAAACCACAATTTTAACATATGATACATACCAACATATCAATTATCTAGTCAATACACCATATAATCATAAAATTAGAAATTTTAAAATATTTATAATTTAAAAACAATGTAATTAGTTTTCCTTATATGAGAGATACACCAATTTGCTCAAAAGAAACTCAAACCCCTTTCAAAGCTACAAGATACTTTATCTACACATAGAAATAATATAAATATGATCCAGATACAAACATAGGACACATAATTAGAATCATTAATCAACATATACTTATATAGATAATAAAAAGACATATGCAAGTGAAAGCAAACTCACGTGCAATAGATAATTAAATAAGATTAAGAGAACAAGTTAAAACTTAACTTGCACGAATTGAGAAATTGATCGGTCCAAACTAAAAAACTTGCTGTAAGGAGCTTTTCTATTATTTTGAATATTCAATTAGACAAGCAAAATAAATCTTATAAAAAAGTCAAAGAACTTTCTAAATATATAATATGTTTTAAAAAGTCGTTTATAACTAAACAATTTATATTAAAAAAATTTAATATTAAAATAATTAAGCCTGACTATTTTTAAATCATTATAACTCTTATAATATCATATCACTATTTATATTTTTAAGGAACTATGTTAAAAATAAGTATAATTTTTTTTTAAAATTACCTCTTTAAATCGATAATTTACTTTTTTTTTAAAATAGAAAATTATTTATTTGTAATAAACAGACTTAAAAAAAAAGACTTTGGAAGTAAACTTTTTAAAACAAATAGTGCAAAAAGACACAACTAATATACTTAAAAATATTCTCTTTTTAGTACGTTATAGACGTATTATTTCTAATATCTTTTAATGCTTACCGCAACTTGAAAAAAAATATTAAAATAACATCTATATATATATATATATTTTGTTTCGTAGATTTTGTGAGACAGAGACACAAACTCTTATGATGCTTGAATCACGTGTTCCACGTGCTCCTTCCGCTTAGACTGATGGGCTTCTACAGTCTGACCGCTCGATTGACTTCCGTCTAGGCGGTTCGGTCACGTAAGTCTTGGCCGATCGGTTGCCTTCATACTCCAGAGGGGAGGTACCTGCAAAAAATACTCTGACGCTCAAGTTAGGCACGAATTTGAAGAGCCTCGACTCTTGATTGAATATTTAGTGAATGATTATCACTATTGAATATTTGAGTGTTATGAAGTGCGAGCGGAGTAGATTGTGAATGAAACGTACCTGACTTTTCGGCCGGTCAATGTATTTATAAGTGTTTCATAGATCAAATAAAAACAAACTTACCTGGAGATCCTGTTAGTTACCCATAAACGACTTTATCAATATCTTCAACCAAATATTTTGGATTTGGTTTATCAAATATCTTTAACTAGATATCTTTAATTATTTTATCATCCACTAGACTATTGGCCCAGTAACAACTTAAGCGCTGACCCAATTACTATTTGAAGTAGCTTATTAGCACTGTAGGCCCAATTACGACCAAAACCATTTGACTAGGTTGACCAATGGCGGATAGACAGATCGGCCTTATTCAATAACCGCTCGGTCCATATTTCATACAATACATCATGCCCCCCAAGTCCGAGTGTAATCGTTCGACTTTAGCCTTGATTAACTATAGGACTTATGAGTTTGAGGGAGGCTGTGTTTGTTATACTGGAGAGCATGCCTTCAGTTTTTGTTCCCTGATAGATTGAACAGTAGACTGTAGGAGATATATGTTTGTTGAAGAGCTTCTGCTTGCTCTTATTGGTGGTTGAGGAGAGTTCTTTTTAGAACCTTTTCCCCATGTAGTTGCGCAACCAGTAGTGCATGTTTACCTGTACTAAGGAGGAAAAATAATCAAATGTGAAGTAAAAGAAAGTAGATGGTTATACCATGTAATCAAGACCGTTCGATAGCGAATGGTCGATAATGATCGTCCCACTCGCTTCTACCATCCAGGGTTGCTGGGTGATTATGGTGTGAATGACCGTTCGGCTTTGACGTAGGAGTTCTTCCTAGAGAATGAGATTTACTGTTCGGCTTTGCACTAGGAGTTCCTGGAGAACTTCCTAGTGAGAGAGCTTTACCTCTTTGCTTTGACTTTGACCTAGGAGTTCATCCTTGGGAACAGACTTTTACCGCTCGACTTTGCACTAGGAGTTCTTGTAGAACTTCCTAGCGAGAGAGCTTTACCTCTTGGCTTTATGACTTTGACCTAGGAGTTCTTCCTAGGGAACGGACTTTACTGTTCGGCTTGGACCAGGTGTTTTTCAGATAATGTCCCTGGGTTTTGTGTACGAGAGTGAGCGTTCACCTAGAACATTCCTCATTGCTCGGTTTGGACCAGGTGTTTTTCAGATAACGTCCCTGTGTTTTGCGTACGAGAGTGAGCGTTCACCTAGAACGTTCCCCATCGCTCGGTTTGGACCAGGTGTTTTTCACATAACGCCCCTAGGTTTTGTTTACGAGAGCGACAATTTATTTAGAATTTTTATCACCGCCCGGTTTGGACCAAGTGTTTTTCACATAACACCCTTGGGTCTTGTTTACGAGAGTGACAATTCGTTTAGAACTTTTATCACTGCTCGGTTTGGACCAGATGTTTTTCACATAACGCCTCTGGGTTTTGTTTACGAGAGTGACAGTTTATTTAGAACTTTTATCACCGCTTGACTTTTGCCCTCCTCTTGGACGAGTGGTTTGCATGGTCCTGTCACATGTACTATGAAGCCGGACGGCTAAAAACCAATGAGGCCGAATGACCGAGCTGTTGCATGGTTGAAAACTTGATGCCAAATTTGGCTAAGTGGTGAGTACATTAATAAATCTTGAACAATATTATAATATTGAATTAAGATATTTAAATTAAATAATAAAATGAATCTATATCAAAATAATTATCTGTAAAGCCGTAGAAGGTTGTTGATGATGAAACTGCATATCCTTGTCTAGTTCCTTGTGGGTTATAAGGGATGCTTCCGGCTCCAAGGTGGACATATTTCATACAATACACACACACACATATATATATATATATATATATATATATATATATATATATATATATATATATATATATATATATATATATAATTTTTTAATATATTAATATTTTTTTACAGTCATTTCATATTTTAATATTAAAAACAGTTACAGAGTCTCTTGTTAAAATTAGTTGATAAAGCTGGTAATTAATACACTGATAAAGTAGTTGCTAAGTAAGTAGATTTAATATTTAGTAAAACGTTGTGTATAATTATTTATTTAAATTCTTTCTTTAGAAAAATTATGAAAATTGTATATTCAATTTATGTAATTGAATCTCAAACATTGAAAATCTAAAATTTTATATAACATGTTTGAAAAAAGTTTTTCCCCTCCACTTATCATGCCGCATAATGTGTCATTTTCCTCCCTTTTTCTCTCCTCCACCACATTTTCTTATTTTCATGTTCCTTCATTTGTCCTGCTTTCTTCCTTTCACTTCCCACTTTTGGTGAATATTTCCATTCTATTAGTCTAGTACTTTCTCTTTAAGGGAACATCCTATACATGAAAACCGAAAATAAACTTTGTGTTGCATCTCAATTAAACTTTTTATAGTACATCCTTATCAATAAAAATATTCTTTTTTTAATGTCAATTTTAATTACATATTTTTTTAAAAAATCAGAAAATTATTTATATAAAGAGCTACATTTAATTTTAAAGATCTAATCATATCAATACCTTTATTGACTGTTGTAGGAAAACTTCCACTGGATATTCTTTATGTTACGTTTGTAATTATTCTTGTTGTGTTGATTTATGTTTTTACGGCATCCCATATGCCACGTCATGTTAATTTTTGCAGCAATCTTTCATTATAGCATAGTTTTATTTTTGTAAGAAATCAAATCGATTAATTTAATGAGTTAGGAAATGTAGAAATGAAAGAGAAGAAATATAATATTGATCTATGAAAGCAATATGAGAAAAAATAGACTGAAAAGAAAAAAAGAAAAACTTACCAAACCGAAACAAAAGCATTTGTTTGTGCATAAATTGGTAGAAGAGAACCTTATCTGTGCTTTTAGTTTACGCGCCGCTGACATCAGCATTCTTCAATTTGGGAATTAGGGTATTTTGTGGTTTGCGTTGTCGTTCATTCTATTTTTGTAGGGAGGAAGATGAGTCGCTTTTTAATCAAAACATATTGCTTTACCAACAAAATTTTCAACCAACATATCTATTAGTAATGTCAAAATTATATAAACTAATTTATTCATAGATAAAATTTTATCATCTTTTCACTTGTGAACGGTTTTAGAGCTTCTATGTAATAATATTGCTTATTTAGTGGAATTCATTGATTCGCATCCATTTGGTACATGACCACTTATTACCCTTAATCACTGGACAACTGCCTGAAAATTAAGATGAAAATAGACAGATTTGTTAATTTATATTTTTTTTTTAATTTTAAAAGCTTCTATAACCATAATAATAATAATAATAATAATAATAATAAGCATAAATAAGAGACTAACCATGAACACTTGATGGATCATAAGTTGCATCAGGCCTCATGTTCCAGAAAAGTAAAGCATTCCCCATCTTTGGCTTAATTGAAAGTCCTTTTTTCGTACAATAAGAAAACTTATTAATATTCCACCAAGGCACTGACCTCGAATTTCCCTTTGCATCTGGGAAAACTGTCTCACCCCCTTCTTCAACATCTGAACTGTATCATTAATTAATACAAAAACTGGACAACATGAGCATTGTCTTTCATATACCTTGGCAAATTCAGATTAACAAAAACTAGGAACTCGATTCATTTACAGGTACATCAACATTGTTGCTATGCGATTTCCCCCATTTGCAGTGTGCAATTCATCCCCAAAGAAGTCATGATGAGGCACATACTCTTGTCCAACTTCGTAATGCAGAATTTGAAGTCCTTCACCGTTCTCTGCACAAGTGTAGTGTTTTTTTTTTCGATTATTCGACAAAAATCTATGTATAAGAGACAACTCGAAGATACCCATATTCTAAGAAATCTGCTTTGCAAAAGTGGTAAAGAGAGAAAGAACATACCAACAGGTATATGAGCAAAATCAGCAATTCTTTTCTCAATATTTCTCACAGTTTTATCGAGACCTCTATCCAAAAAAGTACCAAAGCTTGTCCTTGCGCTAAATGAAAAGGAACAAGTTAAAACACGGTTTAATCTTATTTTCAACATTGAATTCAAAGGATCAGAAAGTTTAAGGAGAAAAATTCCAAGACCTGCTAATTGTAGATTTCCCACTTTTAAGAACCATAGACTTCTGCATGTTTGGCTTGGCTATATTAATCAGATATTCACATTCCTCCTTCGTCTGGGAAGATTAAAATCGGCCAAAGATTTCAATATTTTAAAAAGTTGAAGACACCAAAATATCACTTCTATTATATTATTATGATTATTATCATAAAGACTAATTTTGCTTTCGTTATTAAAAGTATAATTACTGTTAGTATTATGGTTACAACTTCAAAATGAATTAAACGAAATAATTTGAACAAGATGTATAAATGATTTAGAGCATTAATTTAAGAAATTAAAACTGACCAGAAAATTATGATAGAGAAAAGCCCTAGGCTCCCATGATAATATTTCAACCCATTGCTCTCCCTGTTCATCTTCTCCTTCGCTTCTGCAGAAAAGTGAAAAAGAAAGAACGATAAGAGAAACAAGAGGAGGAAAGTAATGGAGTTGAATGAAGCATGTAAAACAGGAGAATGAATACATGTAGGAAGCGTTGCGAGCAATGGAATTGAGATGATTATGTTCGAATGGAGCAAAGGAAGTGTTGGTGTTGGGCATTCGAAGGTGGAGAGCGAGGAGAAGGAGAATCAGGAGAAACATGAACATCGTGAGCACTGATAGAAGAAACAACCACGACCACCTCGTCATCCATGATTTTTGAACCCGAGAGTGCCTCGCTTTCACCATTTGTGTTAATTTTTGGAATGGACGAGGAACCAATTCGTTTCAATAGAACAATGTTGCAGAAGAGGAGAAACACGCTTTTATTAATTTAATATCTAGCTCGGTATTAATTAATTGTTACATTTGATACAGAAATTAATAATATATTATGTTTCAAAATATAATTTTTTACCACATTCTTTCATCAAATATACCGTTTAATGTTCGTCAAGAGTGATTTACATTTTAGTTAAAAAAAGAAATATTTTTTATATATTTAAACCTTGCTCATAATACTGATCTACATACTATATGTAATAAATAAAGTATTGTAACGTTTACAAGCATTTACTAAAGGTGACGACTTAATAAATTAAAACAAAAGGCATATATAATTAATTATATATAATGATAATAATAATAAAACGAAAGCGGTTTTCTATGAAATCATAAATTTTTTTTAGTAAAACTTTTAAAGGAAACAAATACAAATTTATTTTTGTTTCGGTTAGCAATTAAAATATAATTTGAATTTAAATATGTTAAATTATATGAAGGTAAGTATTTATTTGACAAATTTATTTTATCGGTATAGCTTTGATTAATATATTTATCAAATATTTATAAAATGTTAGTTTTCTCTGTGGGTGAAAAAGAATAAGTTAATCCATTCTGGTTAGGAGTTCGAAAGGTCATCACCTTGCCCATTTAATAATATAAATATGTTTTTTAAATTTTAATTATTTAATTAATAGATTAAAAGAATTACCATCTTTAAAAGTTAAATTGTTTTATTATAATTAAATGTTGAAACTCATTTCTGTAAATATTAATAATTGAGTTATAGTATTATCATATCTTTTTAAATAAGTAAATATAAAAATAATAATTTTTTTTCAATTTTTTATCATTTGATTTTTAATTAAAAAACTGACTAGTAGCAGTTCTTGACAAATTTAAAATATTAACCCATCTTGTCTTACTAAATTAATAGCGAGTTAGCAGATTAACCCACTAAACCGGATTCACTTTGTTATCTTTAATTTTCATATTTTAAAGAATCAATACTTTAAAATTGATAGAATAAATTATATCTGTTTTCATGTATTTATACATTATATGTTGGAAAAATACCCTTCTAAAATTTAAAAAGATTTATAAATCAAGTATGGTAGAAGTTGAACTATGAAAAAATTAAGAAAACAAAAAAATAAATGAGTTTCTTGAATAATGATTTTGGGAGTGGATTTGAGGGGGAAAAGAAGTGAAAGTTGGATTATTTCAATTAAGGGAAAGATGATAAAATTTGAAGAAAAATAAGAGAAAAATTTATGAAAATTAATGAGTAAAGTGATACATGTAATAAATTAAAAAAATAAAAAAATATTTAATTGATAAAAAGATAATATATGACTATTTTATTATTATAAATAAAAGTAATTTAAATTAAATTGTAAATAGTATAAATTATATTATAATGAAATGTGAGTGATTATTTAGATTAAGAAAATTTGATATTGGTAAAAATATATTAAATTAAATTATAATTTTTAGAAATTAAGATAAAATAAAATTTTGGGGATTAGTTTAAATAAAATTAAGCAATAATTTGACTTTATGAAATTATTTTAAATTAAGATGTTGTCGTTTAGATTAACATAAATTAAATGAGAGTAATTTTGTTAAAAAATTTACATAATGATGAAATAATTTAAATGAAATTGTGTATCTTGAAAATTGATAACATTTTTTATGTGATGCTCAAATAAGAAAATATTATGATAAATATAGATAGATGATGATAAAATTATTACTTGAAGTGAAAATGGTAAAAAAAAAACCCGACATAGTGAAAAATGAACAATCAAAATGATAATTGTATTGAAAATGAACTGACTTTCTACTATAAAATCTCTTCACTCCACCAAATATCACTCTTTCCCAAACTTTTTTAATTCTGTTGCTGTAAATATTTTCAAATCAGCTTAAACAAACACAATACTTATATGTTCGTTCTCTGTTACAATAAATAGATAGGAATGTATAGAAACTAAAGGACAAGAATGGTAAATGCATAAAATGACAATCAAACCGTGTAAAAGTCAAGAAATATTAACATGCAAGGTAAATATATAAACAAAGTAAAGAACGATTATTGTAAACATAGAGAGATAATTATCAGAATAGAAAATACATATAATAAAATGGTAAAAATTATTTATATTTACTTTTATAATTATAATAATAATAATTTTATTAATTTTATTATCATAAAAAAAAACCATGTGTTTTCATTTAACACATGTTTTAAGAATACCCATACTTGTGACAGTACATCAATTTATAGTACATCAATTCTAAATTGATTTTTTAAATATAGTATGAAATGAAAAATTTATGTACGAATTCATTTTCTACTTTTATATTTATTTTAGATTATTAAAACATTTCCTATATATTAAATGATCTAAAAAAATTATGTAATCTATTTTTGCTTTGTAATTCAAATGTTACTGAAGATCTTGCAAAGGCCTCAATGAGTTCCGATGCGTGTCCTATCTCGTAGAGTGCAACAAATTTTGAGAGCCAAACCTCACGAAGACTCGTTCTATTACACAGACCTGTTGCACCTTTGCAAAACCACCGGCAACCTTAAAAAGGCGCATGCCCAGGTTGTGGTCGCTGGCCACGAGAAAGACGCGTTCATCGCCACTAAGCTCATTGATAAGTACTTCCTCTTTTCCAACCTTGAACTCGCATGCAAGGTGTTTGACAATTTGTCGGAACCAGATGCTTTCTGTATGAACGTGGTCATCAAGGGCTACGCTAACGTGGGTCCCTTCGGTGAAGCCTTGAACATTTACAATGCGATGCGTTGGCGGGGTATCTCCCCTAACAAGTATACTTACCCATTTGTTCTCAAGGCATGTGGCGCCGATGGAGCTTCTAAAAAGGGTCAAGTGATTCATGGGCACACTGTGAAGTGTGGATTGGACTTGGATTTGTTTGTGGGCAATTCCCTTGTCGCGTTTTACGTTAAGTGTCAAGAAATTGAAGTGTCCAGAAAAATGTTTGATGGAATTCCTCAACGAGATATTGTGACTTGGAACTCCATGATTTCGGGGTATGTTGTGAATGGTTATGTGAATGATGCTATTCAGCTCTTCTATGATATGTTAAGAGATGAAGGTGTTGTAGGTCCTGATCAGACCACATTTGCAACTGTTCTTCCTGCCTTTGCTCAGGTAGCAGATATTCATGCAGGGTATTGGATTCATCGTTATATTGTGAAGACAGGGATGGAACTCGATTCTGCAGTGGGAACTGGACTTATATTGTTGTACTCGAATTGTGGTTTCGTGAGCCAGGCGAGAGCTATCTTTGACATGATTTCTGTTAGGAGTGTTGTAGCGTGGAGTGCAATAATTAGGTGCTATGGGACACATGGTCTTGTTCAGCAGGCCCTCACTTTGTTCCGGCAATTGGTTGAGGCTGGGTTGTTCCCTGATGACATTGTGTTTTTGTCTTTGTTATCTGCGTGCAGTCATGCAGGTTTGGTTGAGCAAGGCTGGCAACTTTTTCATAGCATGGAAACTTATGGAGTGGGGAAGAGGGAGGCACATTATGCTTGCATTGTGGATATGCTGGGGAGAGCTGGGGATCTGGAGAAAGCAGTGGAGTTTATTCAGTCTATGCCTGTCCAACCTGGGAAAAATGTTTATGGTGCATTGCTGGGGGCTTGCAGAATACACAAAAATATGGAGCTTGCTGAAATGGCTGCGGAGAAGTTGTTTGTCTTGGATCCGAACAATGCTGGGCGTTATGTGATTCTAGCACAGATGTATGAAGAGGCAGGGCGATGGCAGGATGCTTCCAAATTGAGGAAAGTAGTAAAGGAGAAAGAAATCAAGAAGCCAATTGGGTATAGCTTCGTAGAGTTGGAATCAGGTCGTAAAAGATTTGCGGTAAATGATGAGAGTCATTTAAATACGACACAGATCTTCCAGATCTTGCTTAGCTTAGATAGGATTATGGGTAAAGAAACTCACGCAACGTGATGCCATTTTGTAGGAAACGTGGATAAAAATGAGTATATCCAACCATGGGAAAAGGGACGTCCTTTGGCAACTATGATCCACTCCACCCAAAAAGATTTATTGGTTATTTCACTATTTCTATATCAATTTTAGAATTTTAGAACTGGTCTTAAATAAGACTTAGCTGAAAATATGCACTTTCGATGTTGATTTAACAATGGATATTGAAAGTTGTTTTTAGCGTCTAATGTTGAAAGGTACAGTATTCAACACCATGATTTATTGTAAGTTGTGACTTTTAAACAACTTTCAATCTTTTAACTTCAGTGAGCTTGTGTTTGTTTTTGAACATGACTTTGGAAGAATACATTTGAGTAAATTTGAGGAGAAAGAGAGATAAAAGTGAAGTTGTTTGAATTGAAGAAAAGATGATAAAAAATAAAGAGAAATGAGATGATAAAAAAACTTTCACAGAATTTATATAAAATTGCATTTCCTCAAGTATATAATAACATTACATATCCTTAAAAAATGGTATTCTGTTGCCATAGATGAAAAAAGTACAAATCGATTAAAATATTTCAAAGTTCTACAAATTTGAATGCCCATATTCATGATGTGTTTCCTAAATTCTTATGGTAGGAAGTGATTTAAGATCTACAAATACCTACAATATTTGTGAAAATAAAAATACTTAAATATTTAATTTGAGAAAGCCCGTTGTAAACTTACTTGTAAGCAAAAGAAACTTGTGACATGAACTATGATTATGTTCTATAGCCAATCACATAACAACCACACTCAGTTATCTTTTATTTGTTACATTACAATAAAATGAACATTTAATTATATGACAAAATATGAATAAGGAGTGAAGAACTATTGGAATTACTTAGAGAAGATTTACTCTTACAAGACTACTGTGATGTCTATCAATTCAAAACATTAAAGATGAAAACATTAAAAAAAACTAGTAATACATTACTGAGAATATAAAGCACAATTAAAGAAAATATTTTATAACTTACCTTTTCATTATGAATTTTGAACTTTGAGATATTTTTCTAGGAAACATAATCAAATGACGATATATTTTTTGACACAATACAATGAATATAATTCTATCCCTCATTCATTTTATTTCTTGATTTCTATATGCAATGTGATGTAGAAACCTATAATGTAATTTTTATAAAAAGAAAAGTAATGTATTAAAATTATTTTTAAAGTCTTAGGTTGTGTTCGCTTAGGAGTAATGCACTATTAACTAGTATCTATGTAAATAAATTTACGTTTTAAACTGCGTTTGTTTAGAGGAATTTGGAAGCGAGGAGAGACGATGATTTTTCTGGATTTGTTGGTTTTTCATTTCTCACTAATAGGCTCAGATTTAAGGGCATGTAAGAGGAAAATATCCGTTTTGCCTTGGAAGAAAGATACTAGTCTTAGGGTTTCACAATGGTTGATAGAGTCTTCTCAAAGTTATTTGAGGTGAGTTTCGTCGTTTATGAGTGACATTGGTCGTGGTTCATAAAGTTGTGATGCAGGTTATAGGTAGGCAACTGACAACTGTTGAGACAAAAATCGTCTAACATATTTAAGTTTTGAAGTTTAACAAACCAAAAAAAATGAAATATCATCTTAGAATGAAGAGCATCTAAGCTAAACCCGAAAGGGGAAAAGACACATGTCTCATCAACAAGACTAGACAAAATTTATGGAAAATAAATTTTGAACACTAGGTGACAAAAGATCTATTATCTAAGAAATAAGCATAGTTTCCCAAATCGTCTAACCAAATGAGCAAAGAGAAACTCAAAAGACTCATACTCAAAAGCGCCTAAAGCCAATCCAAAATTCGTTTCTCCATACTACAACGACGAACTAGAATTTTGTGAAAAAAGAGTGAGCAACACAAGAGAAAATTAATATTTTGAAATATATACCACCGAAAAAAAAACAGTGTCAAAAAGAAAAAGACATCAAAACACTACTAAAAAAGAACATCCTCTGAGATAACACTTACCAAATAAATATATTTGGTGATATACGTTAGTTTCTGAGTCTAAACTTAATATTATTTGTTTCAATTCCAAAACCGGTGGTGGCATCGTTAGGATTAATCACCATACATTTGAGGTGTTGAGAACATAATCTAAGGAATGACTGGTCATCCCTAAAGGAGGGCTTAAGGAACTAATGATTTATTTGAGAACCTTCTTATCGGTTCCATGATGAGCGCCAAATTATCTTACTGAGATCTTAAGCGTGGATCTACGAATACGTGACAAGATCTTAGTGGTGACTTGAATACTCTTGATGGTCAAAATAGAATTCTTTATTGCTTAGAGAGGAGAGATCCACCAACAAAAGACTTTCCGATGCTCAACTAAATAAGAGAGTTTGGATCTTTTATGGATATGATAGTGAGTATGAGTGTTTCTTGAAAAATACTAATTATATTTATAGGATCAACATTGATGTATGTTATTATTAGAATAATACTTATCTCAAGGATATAATAACAAAATAGTTAATAATAATATAGTTAATAATAATAGAATGATTATCATAAATAAAATTATAATATCAAATTGTTAATATTAATTATGATATATAGACATTGTTTCAATAAACATAGTTTTGGATGATTCCAAAATAAAGAAACTGAATGGATGTTGTTGAACGGTACTATTTAGTATTATTGAGTCGATAGAAACACTAATATTTCTTAAATTCGCAATATTTATTCCTGTAACGTAAGAATTTAGTTAGGTTTTTGACAAACCTCTTTATTTATAAGTTATATTATGTATTTAGTTAAAATGCTAGTTTATCCTCTTTATTTTTATTATTTTTTTTTGTAGCCATGCTATTTTTGATGGAACTAAAATAGTCTTTCTAAATTTCTATTTTGGATGTTCTTTTTTCCTTTTTAATAGTTATTTATTTATTTATTGAAGTTTCTAATTTAGACATATTTATTTATTGTATATTTTGGACACCAACCTGATGTTATCATTATGCACAAATTTCACAATCAAAAGTGCAAAAATTATAAACTTAAATTACAATATATTAAAACTTTTAAAAATATATAGTAATTGAGAGCAACTCTTTTAAATATATCTTTTTATTGATAATAGATATATTTGTTTTATAAAGTAATTACGTATATATATATATATATATATATATATATATATATATATATATATTAATATTAGTTTGAAATCATATATATAATATATAATATGCACATATTTTTATTTTTTAATTTAATGCATCATTTCAACATTTTAATATACATTGAAGAAATTATTTTATTCATTGTATTCATCACTTGCAGTCTGACTACTGTAACTTCAATTCTTTAAGTTTATCATAATTAATTAAATAAGTTATTTCATTAACTATTTTGATAACTTACTAATTAATACATAACAATAAAATCATTCAATAAACTATGTTGAAATATTACCATTTCATGTAAAACTAAAATTTCATTAATTTGTTTAACTACAGTGTATATTCATTATAATGGGACAAACAATTCAATTTTTGGCCGAAAAATTTCAAATTTTACTGGCCATATTAAGACTTTGCTAAATCATATCTATGAAACAAATACAAATGCATCCGATAATAAAATTAAATATTCAAAGTTAACCATATTATGGGCACCATTTTTCTATATTTTTTATTTATAGTTTATAAATATTATATAACATATTCAAAATAAATAATAACCAAATATCATATTTTAAAAGTAACTATTGCAAAAATTTTAATATTAATAATTTTAATAAACTATCTTAACTTTTTACTTTAAATAAACAAATTACTTTTCCTATAATTTTACATATATCATATTACAATACAGCAATATGACTACGGTTATTTACGATATTAAACTAGTTAAGGAACTGTGATACATTTTATTAGTAAAAAAAAAAGAGTTTAAGACTATGATTATCCGTAAAACCATAGTTTATACTCTTAGTCAAAAAACCGTAGTCTATACTTTGTTAAAAATTTTAAAAATATTACTGTGTTTTTAAAAACTACTTTTATCCTATAATGTAGCTTATATTATGTAGTTAAATGCAATATTTATACTAATGTTACTTTTATAAATATTTAAAATGAAATTTAAAAAAATATTTTAGTTTAATTTGTCGTGCTTAACCGTCTATTAAATTTCTCTTTTAAGTGATTATTTCATAACGTGAAGTTCATTATCTTACATACATTTACTTCACTTAGCTATACATTAATATTTACGTAAGTAAGAATGCTCCCAGTAAAGTACTTAACAAACCTTAAGTTTGGTGTGTGTCATTGTTTAAGCACCTATTTAAGCACCTGCTTGAAGTGATTACTTAAAATAAGAAGTCCATCACCTTACGTTCATTAGTATATAAACATTTGTTCAAGCATAGTTTTAAAGTGAAACACTTCAAAAAATTTAAGTTTCTTCCATATCTGTTATAACGTCATTCGTATTACTTAAACTAAAAAAATATAAAACTTAAGTTTAAATGCACAAGTGTCATATATTTTATTTTAAACAATGTACCATAACATTAGTGGATATTACATTTTAACTTGCTTGAAGCAAGAATGGACTTGCTTAACATACTTAAGTGACATTTTTTGTGATATAGTTATAATCGAGTTTAGATATTTTACAGGATTTTTAGTGTCATTCACTGTTGTGTTTTCAAAATACATTTGGTACTTTAAAAATCTTTTTAATAAATTTTAAAACATTAAAATTAGTATTCATCAATCTCTTTTAAAAAACAAGGCAGAAAAATAACACAAAAAAGAAACTACCAAAAAAAAAAAATCCAAATTCGTTATAATCACCAAGATCATCATTGATTTCACTTGATACTATTTGTTATAAATGTTTGTTATTACTAAATCACTTTTTGTGATGGGATTAATAAAAATATATTATACTCCCAAAATCCGTCATAGCTTATAGTTTATGACAAATCCTCTTAGTTAAAAAAATGATTTTAAATAAATATTAATTATTTACTTAGACATATTCCTCTATAGTACCAAATATCTGGCATGCGTAGTATTGAAGATTATTTATCAAAAAGAAAACTCAAAATTGATGAAACTTCGAATCAGTTCACATAAAAAATTCTTCACTCTGCAAACATTATAAACTGAACGTAGTTTAGTTTACACACTGCGTTTTGCTAAAACAGTACCTATTTTATCTATGAAACATCACAAACATCATTGCAAATAACTCAGAGTAACATTCTTATACAACATTCTAAATCACTTCATTCACTTTTCTGCTACCTTTCTATAAATGTAACCTCAAAACGGGGCAATGATCCACTGCCACTGGCAAAATTTTTCATTGTACCCAACGATGGATATTCCTCTGCGGTTGCTGGTGCTTTCTCTTCCAACACAGAAGCCGTCGTACTATGTTTTTGTCTCTCACCACTACTTCCCTTGAAAATCCATTGCAGAGGTTTCTTCTTTTCATGACATGCAGCAGCATCGCCCTCTTGTGTTGGAACCCTTTTCTGTACACAAACCTTTCTCTTCTTCATGCCCTTCACTTCACCAATACAAGACACCTTGGGGGAGGAAGGCTCTCGTTCACTGATGCTTTCGATTCCACGATTTCTTCGAATCTCCATTGGAACAATCGAGACTCTACGTGGTGGTGACCGACCTAACCTTGGAGAGAAATTTCCTGCAGGACTCATATTAGGGTTTTGAAAGGCCACTGAACCTACCGGTTGCTTTAGCACAAACTTCAACAACTTGGCTTTGATTTGAGACAGTATCTTCATCATGAATGCACCTCAATGGATATAGTTTTGTGTTATGATCTCTGATCACAAAAGTAGGGCTACTTAAGGTAACAAATAAGGCACTGGAAATAGAAGACTTTGAGAGATAAATGAAAATGATAGCTAATTAACTAGAGAAATATTTGGTTGAAATTCATTGTGGAAGACAATGAAAGAAAATGTTCCTGCAAATCTGAATTGAAGATATGATGATGATTATATATAATCAGTTTTCGAAGTTTGGAATCACAAAATAGGTTAATTTTATTTAGATGCTTAGTGTCATGATTTTATTTCTATTATTAATGAATAAAAAATCATTTTGGATATGAGTTTCAAAGTAATAACTATTATACCATTAACCATCTTAGTCTTGAACAGTGTATAAATGTAAAATATCTCTACAATATCAGTACAGTTTATTCAAATTCAAAAAAGGAAAGTTAGATGGTTTTTATTTGAATGATTTGTAAGAATATTATGTTAATAAAATTAAATATTACATTAATTTTTAAATCATTTTACTTTTCTCTTTCTATACATATTTGAAAATCTCCTTTTTAAAATATATTTGATAAACTTCTTTATATCGCGATTAAAAAATATATTGTATCATACCACACTATATAAGAAAACTTTTGTTGCTATAATTTGTAATAATATTATATTAATATTTTGCGAAGTTTAATTTCTATAAACTAATAGATACATATAGATTCCTTTCTTTTCTAAAATTGATTTTTAATTTTCTTTAATTAGATAAAAAATCATGTTAAATAAATATTTAAGATGTAAGAAAATATATTTATCGAAATAAATAAATATTTTCCCTTGTTAATGTGACACATTTTTAATGTAATTTTTAAGATGTTAAACCTCTTCCTTTTTTACATAATTAAAAATTCTCAAATGTTGCCATTTTTTATAATATTGTTTCATCCATCCAAACACACCGTAATGAATCGGAAAAATCTTATTATGAAAGATGCCCAGAACAATTCATGTTCAATTCTGTCACATTTATTTCATAAAAGGAAGTTACATTATAATGGTGATATTAGCCTTTTAGGGAATAATGATTACATGATTAAAACAGCATAATATTGTAAATACGAGATTTTCAATTTAAGAAATCCTTATTATTAATTAATAAGTTTGTTGAAGGGAAAGATAACGCCAGCCAAATATCTACGGATTGAATTGTAGGCATAGTTCACTATGGATCGAATTTGCAGCTAGTTAATTATGAATCATCACTGTATATTACCATATCTGTAGATACATATATTACAATATTTGTAAGTAATTACTTATTAATCATATTCGTAAGTAGTAAGATACGGATCATATTCTAAAATAGTTATCCACGGATCATACGGAACAAAATATGGTTCCCTCTACGAATAATTTCCTTTTAAATTTGATGTGCTTAAAAAAATTTACTATTATAACCTGATAATGAAGTAATAATTAAATAACAGTGGAAACATATGTCAAATAATAATAAATATAATATCCAATATGTTTCGGTTACGAGGTCGAGTCACTCAACATCTTCACAATTTACTCTCTTCCACCGTCCGGTCTCGTTCCCTAGTCTCCTGTCTCGCTCTCCCGTTTGGAGGTATACTTCCTCTTAAAGGTGCTCCGATGCCAAAGTCAGTTGGTGAATCGTTCGGTAATTCAATGTAACAATAATAAATGTAGAGTAGATGCGATCACCTACCTCTCCCCTTTGACCCATATTTATAGTTTTTGGCATGAACTCAAGATTAGTGATGTCTTAATATCGGCCCAATCCTGGTCCATTACTCTTAATCTAGACTTACTTTAATCTCGCGGGATTGGTTTTTGCTTGTCACGGGTCGGCCGTCCTTGCTGGACGTCTTCCTTTCTTACCATAGCGTCGTCCGGTCATACAATACACAACATATTAATGTAAAACATGTAGGTAAGGTGTGTCTTCACTTGCCTACTAATTAATGACCAATAGAATGGTATTATTGAAAAAGAGTTTATATCTAAATGCGTGAAAGTTACGTATAGATTTTATCCACGAATTTTGGATATCAAACTAATTTACTATTATATACAGAAAAATATGTATGTAAGTCAAATTTATATATAGATACTAATCCATAGATAATATTAATATGAAAATAAAAAATTTCGTACGAATTTTAATATGTACTTAATATTATCAGTAGATAACTAGCAATTTTTTTTTGTAGTGAATGAGTGTATTTTATTGTGTGCGTTGATGAATAAATTATGGATAAATGTGAGATTAAAGTATAAGATGTACCTTTAAGGTGATGGTTATTAGTTTTTATATGTTAGTTTTGGTTGGAACTCACACATCCACCGTAGATAGGCCAAATTATAATATATAAGTGAAGCGCAAATTTCACCATATAAGTCGATTTTGTGGGGTTGAATTAGGCTTGAAGCCCACTTTCTAATTTGGTATCAGAGTCATGCTTGGAGCCTATCATAACGAAATCTATGTGGGCATTTTGTTTCACCCGCTGTCGGGCCACTATCGAACCACTCATTAATTTTACTCTCACACTCGAGATGTCTATACCTCGGCGTGAAAAGAGATAAGGCTAAATTATAATATATAAGTGGGGTGCAAACCTCATCTTTCAAACCGGTTTTGTGGGTTTGAGTTAGGTTTAAAGTCTACTTCTTTACATAGTATTAGAGCCATTGTTGGAGCCTTTACTAGCGAGATCTATGTGGACATTCTATTCCACTCGTGATTTGTCATGGGAATATATTATAGTACATCATGTATTGTTGAGAAAAATGCACAATATTAAAAAATGTTACATGAATAGTTATTGAAAAATTAGTTTTTCTTAGTTCTTTTTAGAAAAAAAAGGATTTTTTTTTTCATTTGTAAACATTTCGTTAAGATGTCAGTTTTACAGTTTTGAACAATGACACATATATATCTTTTATTACTTGTGAATGAATTTATTTTCTGTTATATATTTAAACAGTGGTATCAGAATTATAAATGTTATGCTTTCGATATAAACATTAGATGATGAGTTTTGGTATCAAGGTAATATCTGCACTTTATGAAAGTTATATAAAATATATTTTTCAACATATACGTAGATGTTATATTATAGTTTATTGTAAAACTCTATTTGTCACATAGTAAATACTTCAGGTACCATTTATTGAAAATGATATTTTAATAATTTTCACAAAAGTGTAGGAATGAAATATATATATATATATATATATATATATATATATATATATATATATATATATATATATATATATATAATGTATAGATAAACAATTTTTAAAAATAATATAATTAAAAACATATTTAATTCTATTTTTATTTATTAAAAAGTTAATGTCTTGATTTAGAGTTAACTTAGTCGATTGTAATATTAATTATACCAACACATAATTTATTAGAGTATTTGAGAATAGATTGTCTTATTGAAGTAAATTTCTCGTGGAAAGAATTTTCAATTAGAACGTGAATATCCCAAAGTCAATCATAAGTTCTTTTTTTTTTTTTTCTAATGTGACTTGTTGATTTTTGAAAGTAACGTATAAAAAGTTGTGGTGTAAAACATTGAACGACTTGTCTTCTTCATGTTTACCTAGCTATTATAAATGTAAATTCCTTTAAGAAGTTGAGAAGGAAAAGATGATGTACGAAATAAAGTACAAAGTGGATTTCATTGTCTTATGCAGTAGTGAAGTCTAAAGTTTATTAAATTGATGAGTTTGTACTTTTCACATGATGAAGACAGGAGCTTGAAAGTACCTCAATTCTTCTGTGTCTTTGAAAAAGATGCAAATTGCATAAGCTAATTCTACTAAACAAGTAAATGATACTTGCAAAAATAGCTTCATTCTATTAATGAACTGATAGCATAAGAAAACCAGAATCCAAGTATAATGCAACACTACTCTTCTTGGTTCCTGGTGAGAGGAATAGAAAACCTTCGCCGGCACAGAGAAGGAATGGTTGGACTTATATGGAGACGAAGAGGAACTCTCATTCTCTCTCCATCACCCCACAATGCGTATGCTTCTTCTCCATGAGCAGCATCATCACCAACCTCAAGCTCCTCTTCTTGCATCCTAAGATCCACAATGTGGCTTATAAGAACACAAACCAGGCTAGTAACAATTACATTCCAAACAATAATAAAACCTGCTCCAAGTAACTGGTACCATATTTGCCTAAACCCTTCACTCACTGATTCCCCCTTAGAAAAACTATAGATTAATCCTGGGCCATACTGATCATCGCGATACATTATTCTTAGAAGCCTGGGTTTTGCAAACACGCCAGAAAGAAGACCCCCAAGAAGACCAGCCACAGCATGAGTGTGAAAGACTCCTAATGTATCATCCACACTCTGAAAGAATGCTGATTTTTTGTGTAACACCATCATAGTGTACCATGGAATGGAACCAGACAAAGCTCCCATCAATACTGCTGCCCATGAATCCACCAAGCCTTCTCACATAGGGAAAAAAACAAGGTTAAAGAGGATGTTTTTTATATGAATAACACAGTTAACTTTTGATCGGTTTGAGTGGTATGGTTATGAGTGAGCAAGCATCATTGGTCAATATATTTACCTGCACCTGGTGTGATGCAGACGAGGCCAGTGATCATTCCCTGTACGGCTCCTATGACTGAGCTCTTGGTATATACAATCATGTCCAATGTAAGCCAAACCAGTAGGCTTGTTGCAGTACATAGATGGGTGTTGAAGATCGCCAACGATGCAATTTCTCCCACTCGGAAAGTAGCTCCACCGTTAAAACCTGTCCAACCCATCCACAAAAACCCTGCACCTCCCAGCACGTGAATTATGTTGTTTGGTGGAAAGTTTTGCCTGTCGTATGAAATTCTTGGACCAACCTGCCATTCATCCACACTTATTAACTAGAAAGTTTTTCTAGACTAGTTAAGTGAAGTTGTAGATGGTAATTTGTGAGTAGAAACTTATAGTTTGTAGAAGTAATAGTGTTGATAAAGATGAAGGGTTACCCAATAAGCAGCTGTGAAACCTGCAATGCCAGAAGATAAATGAATGACGAAGCCACCAGCATAATCTATTATTTTTCCCTCAAGGAAGCCATATTTGTCCCATATGCTGAATGCACCAACTGTGTAAGAGAAGGTAAGCCACAAAGGAACAAACAACATCCACGCATAGAAGTTCATTCTCCCCAGCAAAGACCCTGCAAGCAACACAACAGTGATTGCGGCAAAAGCAAATTGATAGAACACGAAGTCAGCCATTGGAAAGTACCCAGCACTTGACTTCGCAAGCAGAAACTTCCCACTCAGAGCGTGGTTGGGCTTTCCCACAAATGGCAAAAGCTCATTCCCAAATGCCATGCCATGGGCCCATGAAACCCAACAAATGAGCACACAAGCAAAGGCGTACAGGGCCATGAAGGCTGAGTTCACAGCCCATTTTCTCTTAACTATGCTGCCGTACAGGATCACAAGCCCAGGAACGCTCTGAAGGCCCACTAAGGTTGCTGCCGTTAGTTGCCATGCATTAGCTGCTTTGTTGTTCCACTCGGGAGATGCATCGCTTGGCAAAAGCGATGCTGGGATAGGGAAACCATAAGAACTTGCACTCATGGTGTTTGAAAAAATTTCTCTGCGGTGGGATCGAGTTTGGAATATAAAAGGTGACAAATTTTGGACATTTTTTTAAGGAACTTTTGAAATAATCGACTAGTTGTTTTTTCTTGTTGCGGTGATTCGACATCTGCTCTCGACGCACTAGATTCATTTCAATATTGTAAAAGAGCTAAACTGTAGAATCTAGAGTCAGGTGAAGTTTTGTACTTTTATAGTTTGCACTTGTAACAAGGGATATAAGCAATTCCTTTGTGACGTGAGGAGCATTGTTCTAATCGACTTCGTTTCATCTCTTTGTTTTCAAATTTTAATAACTTTCCTGAGCAAGTTAAATTTAAGTAATAAATAATCATTGAAGACGATAAAAGATGACGCAATTGCAATAATTAAAGCAAATAAATTAATACTTTAGCTCAATTGTGTGAGTTGAGATGTTTTAAAAACTTCTAACTTGTGTTTATTTTCGATGAAAAAACTCGAGGAAATATCTATTAAATTATTCTCTTACAACCAATAGCCAGCAAACATTTAATGTATATTATATATAGTTTCTGTTTTTGTTTGTAATTACAAAGATGTCACTTTTATTCTTAGTGATTATGGTTGGTTGTTTATTTGGGACTTTAAATTTTTTTGAAAAATTTGAATGGATTGTTAAATCGCTTGTATATCAATTAAAACACTCCAATCTTACCTATAGTTTTATTATTCTTTTGACTGTTAAATATAATTTTGTTTTAAATCTATATATTATTTTGTATCAAATATTTCTTCGGGAAATATTGACAATATTTTTTTTTCATGCTTTTCATTTTCTGTTAAAAATTTTGATAATAAAAATAAATGACATTTTTATAATTTACAGAAGTTAAAAAAGTAAACAGATAAGGACCGCCCATTTAACTACGTACTAACAAGAGACAACGATGTTGTATTCAGGTGCTTTTTTTTTGGCCGATAGGAATCTGAATACTAGAATATCGATGAGTTAGTTTTCAGGGGATTAAACGAACTAAAGAAAAAAATAAAGAACTTTGGAAAAATGTTATAGATAGTTTTTTAGTTTTCACAAGGAAAATGTATATATTAAAATTACAATTAATATTGTTCGAAGTTCGTATCGATTAGAAATATAAAACTAAGTTATAACATATAAGTGGAATAAATCTTATCATACAAATTAGTTTTTTAGAATTGAGTTAAGTTTAAAGTTCACTATGAAAATTTTTATTTATTAATTTAAAAAATAAAAAAGTGGATACAAATGCAGATCAAATCAGGAATGGTTTAAGGGTTTGGCAGAATTAAAATAAATCATTTCATAAGGATTGAGATCTGATGTTTGTCAAAAGTAGTTCCGACGAATCTAATCTATTCGACGTAGGTTCGTTAACAATGATCTAATAAACTTGATGTTTTTTAATTTGATTCTAAGTGTTCGAATGTTTCATACATCAACTGTAAAAGTAAATTTTATGATAACTTACTTATATTATGTATTAAGGTCACGAAAACCTTTAAGTAAGTTTTTTTATTTACTAATAAAATAATTTATGTTTAAATGTTTCTTAATTTTATATAAAAATTATTTTTTAATTTTTTTATTCAAATTTATTTATTAAATTGTCATAAACTTTCGTAATTTATTTTGAGATTAATTATTAATAAAAACAATTAAAATAGTTCTTGTTCTTCTCGAGTGTAATGTGCATTCACATTGAAATTACAATTGTCTAATCCTACAAATGTCATGTTCAAGTTATCCCATTCTTATTTTGAAAGGGAGATGAAAACTCTTTCACTTAAATTATAATATAAATGGAACAACTTTCTTCTTATTAATTGATTTTGCAGATATAGATATAGTTGGACTCAAACATAAATTCTAAGAGACTCCAATGAAATATTGGAGGTGTATGAAAGAACGTGAAGTGAGAACTCCTCTGTATTCATATTCTTAAATGTTTAAATAATCTACAAACAATGTTGATTAACATAATATCATACACTAGTGAAAAAAAAACTTTTAACATCTGTTATTTAAGGCTTTTAATGTCTGATCCCGCACCGACGTCCTATTGGGAAACGTCAATGTAAACGTCGGATAGTACAGGTCAGACGTCTATATAGACGTCGGATAGTACAGGTCAGACGTCTATATAGACGTCGGATAGTACAGGTCAGACGTCTATATAGACGTCTGATCGTGGATGACCAACGTTTAATGTCCTGAATGAATCTTGGCTCTGTAATCCATTATACGTTTGCATGTGCACCATTAAAAAACACAGTGAAGGGAAATGGAGGAGTGCACCAAAAAACACAAGAATCGTCGGCCAAAAATACTCAAAATCGTCGGCTAAGGACACACACAAAACTGCACCAAAATGCAACGAAAACGCATTATAATCGGTTCAAATGGAACATAATTCATCAAAGAGTAATGTAATCGGAATAAAACTAATTTTAAACGGTGCAAAAGAGAGAAAACGAACCTCAAAAGCTTTGGCCGTGGAGAGAAAACGCGAGGAAGATGATGAACACTAAGTACGCGTAACTGCTGCCTCGCGTTCGCGGTTTTGGTAATAGCAGACGTTTAGACGTTGGGCCCCCTCATAGCCGACGTCTAAACGACTATAGACATTTGGCCCTCCCGAGCCGACGTTTAAAGGGTTTAAAATATAATTTTAGTGGACACATTTGGCATCCGGGTTAGGAGGGGCCGACATCTAAGACCTATTTAGACGTCACTATGACTAAGGACATCTAAGGACAATGGAACAATGACTTTTTCAGGCAATTTGGCGTCCGGGGATTGAGGACCGATGTCTAAATAAGACTTCAAACGTCAGTGTGGCGGGATCGGACGTCTAAATAGTAACTTTTGGAATTCTGACTACCTTATTGGAGTCCAATGGTTGGCCCCGACATTTAAATAGGTCTTAGATGTCAGGCACCTTGAACCCAGACGTCTAAAGTCAATTAAAATATTAATATTTTTTATTCATTCGTCTATTTTTGGCGTCCAATTGTAGGGGTCGGTGTGTATTATTCTTTAGACGTTAGGGACCTCCTCAGCCGACGTCTAAATAGTAATTGTAATTACAACATCTCACCAGTCATTTTTTACGTTGGATATTTGGTGGTCAGACGTCTAAAGGGTAACGTTAAAGGCCTTTTCCGCACTAGTAATATCACATCATCCTTCAATTAATAAAATTTACTCTATAGCAAAAAGTTCCTAAATAATGAATACAATGTTTCGAGTGTAAAATAAATTACCAAAACAAGTATGCAAAATTCAAAATTGAAGGAAAGTGGAAAAAGTCCAGTGCAGAACTTTAATAAGCTCTATTTTAAACTCAAAAAAAACCTTTACAATATTCATAATAAAACATTTAAGAATGAAAGCGTTAAGCTTGTAAAGAGTATCTCATAACAATTAAACATCACAAATGACCTCCAACTCTTGAAATCTATAAATTGAAAAACAAAAGAAACAAAATTGGATAAAAGAACACATTTCTAATCATAATATCCTAATATAAGTTGAACAAATAAAATAAAAAATAACAGCAATACAAATAAAAAGAAAAATATATTAACCAAAAATTAGGATAAAAAGATTGGTATAACTAAAGGAATAAAATTTGTCAAAGTCCTAAAAAGAAGAACTCTAAACCAAGAAGAAAGACTAATTAGTATTAACTAATGTGTCAATTGAACCAGTGAATAAAGTAATGTTCAAGAAAAAAAGGAATCACCAAATATAAACGATGAGAAGTCCTAGAGAGAGAGAAAAGAAGAAGATATAAATGAGAATTCATTAGTAAGAGGAGATACTAACCATTTTCTTTTTTCTAAATAAAATTATGATTTATTGAAAAAAGTTATCACTACGAAAAAATAGGTATTACTAACAGCTAAAATTAGTCGAAAACGTTAAAAGTATGTTAGTAACAAGGTTATTTTGACGAATTTTCAATAGACTGAAATTCGTCGATAAAAGTTAGTTGGTAACATTTATTGACGAATATTTATATCCATCAATAATTATTGAAGGAAAAATCCTTTTAGAAACACCAACGTTCTCAAGCTAAACCCTAAACCCTAAACCCTAAACCCTAAACCCTAAACCCTAATCCAAAAGCACTTCTCATGAAGTTATAAGTTTTGGAATCATGAGCAAACCCTGGTCTCTTGCCCACACAACAAAAGAACTGAAAAGTCAACTTCCTAGTATGCTTACACCTTTGAAACACCCCCATAACCAAATCATGTGACAATTGAACCCTACATTCATCAAGTCACTTATCTGGTTAGGACCTTCGCCAGCCAAGTTGGTCATCGTTGAACGCTTCGCCAACTTCAACACATTCCTTCTGTACTTTGATTTTAGCACTCACGTGACATAGAAAACACTGCATTCAAAGTTGTGCTCATGCTTCCCATGCTAGCTCAAGGTCTAGCGACACTAAAGAGCCATCGTCTTGTAGCACTACTGCCACCATGATTACACTTCACTTTTCCTTTCCTTTCCTCTTCCCTTTTTTGCTTTCCTTCTACATGTTGGTAGGTGTTGTGTGGTAAAACATTGGTTATATTGAAAAGGGGTCAGGCATGAAGAACGAGTGTGGTGTCTCGACCAATGGCAGTTTAATGGTCTTATTGTTTGGATATGAAGAAGATATGAAAATGAAGAGGCTTGGCCTAAGTTTCAATGGTGGTGGGTTGCATGGCGTGGGTGAAGATGAATAAAGACTTTTAGGTTTATACATTGATCATAAGATTTAGACGAAAAATTTGTTACTTTTTTTAATCGATAGATTATTCAGTTGGTAATACACGATTTTTTTTGAACGAAAAATTTCACTAGTAAATGAAATATGCATCATTGATAGATTTATCGATAAATTTTTTCGTCTGTAACAAATCTATCAATAAAATTGATTGATTATTACAATTTTAAAATATGTCAATAAAAATCGTTGATAATTGAAATTTACCAACAATTTTTTTTATGAGATCCTGTTGGTAATTTAAAAAATTTGTGTACTGTATCAAATGATTAAATATTATTTTTAATACCAAAAAATTTTACAATCACTCATAATAATTTAATTACATTTTATTCTCAAACTTAATTTTACAATTAATTTAATTGAAGTATATTAATACTAGAAAATTTATTTTTTGAAGATTTTTTTTAAAGGTCTAAAGCAAGATCTTTAGTTACTTAGGCCTTAAGTCGGCCCTACTCAACATACCTAAGAACCTAATGAAAAAGGTGTGATGCAGTTTCATATCACTGAATATCACATTATTAATCTTTGTCAAGTTCTTTTATTATATTTGTATCTTATATCTAAAATCAATATGCATGAAAAAGTTGGGAATTAGTTCTCTAAATGCTTCTAAAGAAATATGTTGGCAATTTTATGTAAGTTGAAAAGACAGTTTTATAAAATTAATAGAGTTTTAATATTTTCTTAAAATATTTTCGTAACTAAAATTAATAGATACTTATATACTCATATAATATTTTTATAAACAATTCTATTACTATAGTAATACATAATTTATTGAAAAAGATTAATAAGGGAGAAAAATTACTTAATAATTTCAAATTACCAACAAAATTAGTGATAGATATTGTTGCATGATGAGACATACCAAAATTTATCAATGGATATATATATTGCTAAAGTCAGTTATTAAAGTGTGACCTAACTATTTGTCAATAAGATTGTAACAGGTAGTTGTAAGTTAGTTAATAAGTAAGTTTGAAAGTTAAGAAAATTTTGAGACACATTTCTTTTTATTCTTTAAATAATTTTCTTGAAGTCTGATTTAGAGTAACAATTGTACCTAGGATGTAGTAACTTTAGTTGATTGTCAACATTTTAAAATTATTTGATTTAAAAATAATAAATAGATGGATGGATAGAAATTTCATCAAATTATTGAAGTTGTTGAAGGAGATGTCTTTCTTACATGGTCATCATGAAAAAATTGGACAACTTAAGATCTTAAACCTAATAAGAATGACATTTCTTCAAATTGTTTGTAATTGATTAAACATTTTTCTCTCTTTTTCAAATCAATACAAGAATAGCCTTTTATTGAGTTCCAATGAGCTCAATCTCACATTTTTCTAATAGAGCTCCAAAAGAGTAACTTTTTAGCTGAAATCTTTTAATGTGTAGATTACCAACTACTAAAAGAGGACATAAATCCCTATTTCCATAAAGACCACTCTACAATGTATTGAATTTTGGCTTTCGAGAGTTGAATGTGTACATTCAACTCTGCTATAATCAAAATTACTCTCATGGAAGATAGACCTTTATGGGAAAAGGATTTACATATACTTTTGATAGATGGTAATCTACTAAAGATTAAAATATTTCAACAAGAAAGTTACTATTTCTATACTCTATTTGAAGAGGGTGAGATTGAACTCATTGGAACTCAATAAGAGGTAGACTGTTCTATGGATTTGGAAAATAGGTGAAAACATTTAATCATTTATACACAATATGAACTTGAAATATCATTTTTATTATGTTTAAGATGTTAAGTTGTCCAAATTTTCGTGATGAACATGCAAGGTGAGCATCTTCTTTAAGTACTTCAACAATTCGATGAAACTTCTATGAGTCCATCTATTTATTGCTTTTAAATTGAATAACTTTAAAGTTGTTGACATTCGACTAAAGTTACTACGTCCTAAGTATAATTGTTACTCTAAATCAGACTTCAAAGAATCATACATGAGTTATTTAAAAAAAAAATTCACCAACATCACGTATAATGTTTTCTAAAGGATCATTCACCTCTTCTTTGAAAGGTTTTGCTGTTTTGGAAACATGAAGAACATATAACAATATTTCTTTGTGACAAGTTCATATTATATAACTCTTCACTATGTCAAAGAAGAATAAGTAATCACGTATCTCCCTTCAATCATGATATATTTGATTGAGATAATGAAAGCAAGAACAATAATATGTTCCATTAATAAGTTTTCCATTTTTGTGAGCAAATTGCAAGAACTTGTCAACTCCTTTTTCACACTTTACATTAACATAATTTGAATTTATTCAACTCATCTCCATAACTTTATGTATGTTACAAACTCCATCTCATCACCGCTTGCAATATGAAGTTTTCACTCTTTTAATAGAAGGTAAAACCTTACCCGTTTGGGAAAGTATTTTCCATAATTAGGTAACACATACAACAACAAAAATATATCATCTAAAAATTGATTAAATTTTGATAACATTTGACATTAATCTTTAAAATACAAGTGTTCCGGTTATAGGGTCGAGTCACCTAAATCCTACACAATGTTCTCCAGTCTTGTTCAGTCATTACTCCAATCTCCAATCTCTTGTTCGTTGTCCGAAGACGTACCTACCAAAGATTCTCCGATGCCAAAGTCAATGATTGCTCGTACGGTGACTGATGCAGTAATAAATGTGAACCCCTACCTCTTACCTTTGACCTATATTTATAGTTTTCGGTATGGGCTTGAGATTAGCAAAGCCTTAATCGTGGCTCAATCTAAGCCCAATACCCCTAATTATCATTTACCTTTATCCTTGTAGCCAAATCTATCTTCTGACTATGACCGGATGTCTTTACTTTCTTCCAGCCGGCTTTGTCGCTTGGTTAAGCGACATCCTATGGATAAACCATTTTGTTAGCGAAATGATGAAGATAAAGTGTTGATGATGCCCAAATCAAGTCAAGAAGAATCAAGATTCATGAAGAATTATTTTGAAGACTTGTATTGTATTATAAAGCTTTTGTAACAAGTCTAGATTTAATAAGCTTTAAGAGTAGAAAATGTGTTTTGTTCGGCTAAGGAAACTCTTGTCTGTAGAGTTGGTGAAGTGTTGCTACAGTGATAGAGGAATAAGTGGTTCATCCTTGGTGTGTCTAAGGAAGTGTTCGGAAGAGGAAGTCATCCTTCGTGAAGTATTCGGAGGAAGTGTTGCATCCTTTGTGAAGATTCAAAGGAGGTGTAGGTTCATCTCTTGTGGCATTAAGAGAGGTGTTTTCTGAACTTTTACAAATTGTATCTATGTGATTGTAGTTTGTAATTATTTTGTGATTAGTAAATTGTTTATCTTGTTTTGAGATAAGCGATTGGACGTAGGATTGGTAAGATCCGACCCAGGATAAAATCATCTGTGCAGATTTATCTCAACCTTACTCTATTTACTTGTCATTATTAATTGCTAAGTAAGTTTAATTGAGTAGAAATTTTAAAGGCATACGTTTTTGTTAAGAACCAATTCACCCCCCTCCCCTCTTGATTTGTTGTTCCATGCTAACCATTTCGCTGTAGCCGCTCTGACACATTTCCTAATTTTCAGAGTCGTCCGTCCAATTAATGCGAGACAACAGTACAACTGTCCAGCCCATACGGTACATAGACTCCCCAAGCCCTAAGCAATGGAATTGATGTAGGGTTTTGAATGGGTTCGCCCTATTTTGGGGTGGTTTTGAGGTTCGGGCGACACAGTCTTGAACCCTTGTTTGGGCGAGAAAACATGTGTTGCTTGCTCGAGTGTTTTCCTTCTCGGGTAGTGGTAACGTCGCTTGATCTGGGCCATTGGACGTGATTCATGTTAACGACTGTGATGACGTGACAATTTTCAAAAAAATTTCTATAAATAGGGGGTTGGGGTGTTGTCATTTTCATGCTTTTCTTTTATACTGATTTCTTAATCATCCGGTCAAGGGCTTCATTCTTTTTCCAAGGTAATTAAAAATGGCTTTCGTGCACGTTTATTCTTCGTCAGAGTCGACGGGCAGGGGCAGTGATGGCGGCACAGATTGGTCTTCTTCTCCAAGCTCTGTATCGTCCTCCTACCTACCGAAAACTATAAATACAGGTCAAAGGTAAGATGTAGGGGTTCACATTTATTACACATTTATTACTGCACTCAAATTATCGTACGGACAATCACTGACTTTGGCATCGGAGAACCTTTGGCAGTTACACCTTCAGACGACGAACAAGAGATTGAAGCAACAACCGAACGAAGATTGGAGAACATTGTGTAGGATTTAGGTGAATCGATCCTATAACTGGAACAACAGGTATTGAAAGTAGTCACACCATATCACAATCAAATATGCATCTAAAGAATAAAATAAAAGAGTTTGAACCACAATTTTATCAACTCTCAGCATAGACTTATAATTTGTATTTATTGAAAAATTACGAAAAATGCTTTTTTAAAACTGTACAATCAGACAATTCAAAATTTAATACCTTTCTTCTAAAACAATCATGGTATATATTCCTATTCGGACTAATACGCACATTAAAGAGCATGATCCAATAAGGCTCTTTAAGCCTCTTCATTATGGAGCTGCCTAAACCTATTTGGGTCATATCCTTGTATAATAATTAAATTTTGATAGTTTGGTGTGGTAATTATTATTTATCGTTATGTTATTATTTGGTAAGCTATTATTATATTTCTCATGTAAGTATTATTTCAATAGAAACATGAGTATATCCTATAAATTCAACTAGTATTTTTTAAGGAATATTCACTTCATAATTACTGATACTCACCATATTCATAAGATAATAAGCTTTCTTACTGACTTGAGCATCAGAAAGTCTTTTGCAGGTGGATCTCTCTCGTTTCAACAAGAGATATGATTATTAACTAAAAAAAACAATCAAACCGCTATTAGAATTTTGTCACATTTACACATTAGTCCTCAAAATCCCAATAAAATCAATATCAGTTTTAAAAATGAAAATGAAATTTTAAACCACTAACATCAATGAAGAATGTTTAACCACTACAATTACTCATAAACCTTTTTTTGTGCAAAGCCACCACTTAGATGAAAGAAGAAAGTTCTTTGGTAAAGATAAATGAGCTTGTGCAGCTAATGCCATTACTGGATAAGAGATAAAAGATATCAAAATCATTAAGAGAAAAGGAGAAAATGAGAAAGAAAAATACATACAAAGATATTACAATGGAATGTAGGTCAAAGTCAATTTAAAGTAAGGCAAAAAAAAAGAGTTACTTTTAATTATAAAAATATTACTGCACATCTTTCACACCAAATGATCAGACATCAAATTAATTACATAAATCACTTTTTTTTATTATAAATTTTTATGGAAACAAAATTTATTAAAAATTGAAGTTTAATATCCAAAATAAAAGAAAAAAAAACTTCAATTCAATATATTTGTGTATATTTGAGTATAAATCAAAGTAAATCTCTTTCGCCATAACATTTAATTGTGTCATATGTTCAAATACTAAAAGTGACCATACTCAATATGATTGTTTTAATAAATATTTCTCTAACCTTTCTTCGGCCATTTCCGAAAATGATTTTTCTTTAAATGTTATAATGCTTAAATATTTGCAGAACCATCAAATTTATTATTTGGGTGAGTTGTATGACCGTTTGGAAAATAAATATTTATAATGCTTAAATATTTATATTCATTAAATGATCAAATTTACCTAGAGACATTAAATGATAGCCAATTAATGTATCATTTTGAGAGAAGAAAAAGAAGTCAATGTATCAAAAGAAGATCAAACATAGAGAACATAAAAAAATAATAAATATGGTTGATCAAACCAATGAACAATAAATAATAACCATATCCAAAACCAAATACGTTTTTGACTTCTTGTAACCGATATAACTTGCATGTCTTCACTTGTATTTGCCTTCAGAGAAAATCTAAAGAGACTCAGTGATCAAAAGAAATTAAATTTTAAGAGAAATAAATCTTTAGGTTATAAAAATATTGTTATTTTCTTGAAGACATAAAAGAAAATATCCCTAATCAATCTTGTTTTAAGTAATGTAAAAAGACTTTCTCCTGTTCTTATTTTTGTTAACTCTCATATGTGTTTAAAATGTTTTTCTTCTTTTATGAACTTTTACTTGTTTGTAAGAGGTTGTTGAAATGTTTTACATATGAACCCTAACTTTGTTTAGTGTTTCTGTTACTTCAATATATTCTCCCAAAAGTTTATCTTATTCTTACACCTTACCAGAAAATTTGTCCAATCAACTCTCTCGTTACCATATTCGTACATAGGATTATGTACTCATACATAGGGGCATCTCTGGATGTTGTTTAGTAAGTAGTATGACAGCTTTAGGACCCACGGTTAAAAAGAATCCAATTAATCCAATTTTGTTTATATAACATTATCATAATATATTTAGTACTGTTTATTTTATTATATACTTGCCTTTCAAATTAAAAGGTGACACCTGATTAATTATAACTTTTTATTGATAAAAAAAATAAAATCTGTACAAATATTTACAATAAATAGCTATTTTATATTTATGTTATAAAAAATATAAATAATTAATAATCATCTAAATCATTCAAAGGTTTATATGTAATTAAAAACATATCCAATAATGTTATCCACGACTGTTATTCTCAATTAATTCCGATGTTGCCATCAATTACAATGAATTAGTCTTTCAGTATAACATCAATTTTAATTCATTTATAATTGTATTGAATTTTTTAATAATTTTTAATTAAGTATTATTACATCTGTAAATTCTTTAAAATCTCTTAATATATAATAATTTTTAAAAGAAGTTGGTATGAAATGAGTTCAAAGCCTTACATAATAAAATGAAAAAATATATAAATAGAACAATATTTTCTTAAGAATGAGTTTGAAGATGGAGTATTGGTGTTTTATATGATGTTGTTTAAGACTTAAACTTCTCTTATATCTCTTTTTTAAAATTTTCAATAATAATCGATCATTTATTTTAGTGCCCTATTATAACAGAAATGTTTTTTTAGAGATGTTTTAATGTTGAAGACACTCATACTTAAATAGAAGATTGTGTGTTTATTACTATTCATTATTAATTTTTCAGGTTTTTGCCATAAAGAAATATAGGAGAAGTACAATAATTGTTATTTCTTCTTTAATTTCTTTTAGGTACGACTACTCTTTTAATGTGAAGAACAATACTTCTTCCTTTTCTCTTGTTTTTTTTTATCATTCCTAGATATCAATAGAGTCTCAAAGATTTGCTTTCATGTCTATAACATTTATCACTCAAATTGATTTATAAATTGATAAAAGATAACTTAACATAGATGCAACATGTTGAGTCCATGATCAAAGGTTATTACTCATAGAAACAGTTCTTGATCATGATGCAATTCCACTATAATATCTCTCCAAAAGATGAAGTCAAGGAAATATGAAATGCTTTCTAGAATTTTGAACAACAAGAAAATTTATTAAAATTTACCCTTTTTTATCTTCACACCTATTTATCTCCCTATTTTTTTTTTTAATATTTATGAACTTCTACACTAAATGCCTTGTGCAAAAATAAAAATTTTATTAGTTTTCTGCAAAACAAATCATTATATATTATAGTCACTGTTTCTTATGGATGGATAAACAAAGTATTGTTTAGATTAATTTCTCTGTATCTCATTTTCAAGTTTGTTATATAATTGGTTTGGAGTTTCCCAATTGTAATATTGCAAGTAGCATATTCCCATGATAGCATATAAACACTAACAGAAATGCCCTAAATGATGTGAAATCGTGGTCAAGTTGTACTTGTCATGATGATGACGATAAATTAATTTAATGAAAAAATGTAGAAGTTGAGTGTGTTCATGTGTAGGCGAAGCAGAGCAGGAAAAAAGAGTGAAGATATTATTATGGGGTATCATTAATTGTTCCCATAAATACCATATCAACCAAACCACAAACTAGGTGGTGTATAAAACAAGGGTTGGCAATTGCAACAGAGATACTACTTTGCCATATTGAGCAAACATCAGAGAGCCTTTAAACCATGGAATTGGTTTTCCTCCAAAGCAAGTCAACCCCACCCTATAGTTACTACTACATGATGAATAGTCTCAAGTTCTCAACCCAAAAGAAAAGAAAGAAAGTATAGAGTGGGGGGAGCGAAATGGTTTTGACAGTTCTAAGACACAGTTTCATGGGTACCTCACCTATTAATGTTGCAGCCTGTGCATTCCAGAGGGAGATTCCCTCATTAAATGTCGTGGTCTTTCTGGTTTCTCTGTCACAACGAGTATCGCCATCATGTTCAACCTCTTTCTTCCCTCTCTGCCCACTCTTGACCCTAACCAAATGCGCCCATGTCAGTTCCTTCAATTACACTTCTGCCCTTCTTCCACCCCCACTTCATCCCCACCATCACTAGGGTTACTTTTCAATGCTTACCCTCATCCTCTATCTTTACTTCGACTCCTATTTTTCACTTTTTTAAATATTAAATTCTTATACAAATGAACCATTTTGTACATAACTAATACAAGATCACAAAACCTAGACATAGAAGGAATGCTCCCCATCTACTCTAACCATTATACACTATATAACACAACTTTGACTCTTATGTTATTGTACATGTATATATATGTTAAGAACAAAAGTATATATTAAAATTTAACTAATTTCTTTTTGTATAAAGTAGTTTGTATAGAATATTATATATATAATAAAGTAATTAATTGAAGGATATAAGAGAAAGAAAGCACTAATATTTGTTATGTAATTAAATTTGTACATATTTGAGGGAAGGAGAAATTTATATATAGTGTTCAAATGCACTCTTTCTATTGAGATAAAGTGAGAAAACCTCTTAATTATGAATGTAGGTACCACTTGTATTATTATCTGTCATAAAAACATTAATTAGACTTTGAAATTCTAAAATATTAATTGTATAAAAATTTAAAAAATGAACGTTGAAACAACCAAATATGCAACGAGTTAATACTGAAACAGATCACACATTTTTAGGTGACCTTTTTCTATTATTTTTTAAATATATATTAGTGAAAACACATGTTTTACTTTTTTTATAATAAAACTAATAATTTATTATTATTCTTATAAAAAAATTAGATTAAGAAAGTACACTCTCATGCAAATTTACAAGTTTATACTATGTACACAGTAGATACTCTCATACACTACTAATAAATTAGAAATATCAATCATTGTTGACAAAACTTTTACTAGAAAAACTATGGAGATAATACACATCTGTTAAATTATTTATTCACTTTTATTTAGAATGATAGAAAGATATATACTATATCAACAACATTATCATGATAGTATAGAAGACGAAATTGTTCATGAAAATAAAAAGGGTAAAACAAAAAGTGGGGGTGGAGGGAGAAGTATCGATTTAAATGCTATGTCCCAGCTTTATGCTTTGGTAGTCGGGGGTTTTAAATGCTGTGTTCAGACACGCTTTCGATAAATCTTAAATCTCGGCCGAGACATTCTCAACACTCACAACACAACCTTTCAAAGGAACACTCTCTCTTTTCTCTTTGCCTTGTGCCTTCTCTTCTCTGCAAACACCAGCCTAGTTCAGGCACAAACAGAACAAAAAATGCACAGAGACAAGTATATGAAGTAGTTATTGTGATATTGGCCTGGTTCACTCAGACATGCGTACCACACACACTTATGTCTTGTCCTAGAAACATTGTAAGTTTGTATGCGTGGTTTTTGGGTTTGATTGAGCCGTGCCAATATCTCAGTGCTTCTTCATGTTTGCATAAAACCTACAAGTCTTAAAGCAACCTCAATTGCAAAGGTTTGTTTGTTTTATTCTCTTGTAATCTTAGTTAATTTTAGTTACTCTCATTCAATAATATATGATCCATATAGATGGCTGCAAATGCCTCATGGTCATTATTATTACTTTTTGATAAGAGTTAACAGTTTCATTGTGCAAGACAGATTGGAAACTTGAAACCTTTATGATGATAAAATGAGAGAAAAGTTGTATATTGCATTCCATGAAAAAAAAGACATGGATGTAAGACAACTAATTTCTGAAAAAGTGCTGTGTTTAAAAATTTATATATGTATCAGTAACATATATTTTTATTCTTGCAAATTTTTGTAACTTCTTTTATATTTGTATTTAAAAAAATTAAAATAGAGAATGGTGTGTAAGTTTTGGTATTTCTTTTATCATAAATGAATGTAAAAGAAAATTTGAAGAAAATATATCAATTCTTAATTTTTTTTTCTCTTTTATAATTGTTTTCATGTTTCTTTTTATAATTAACTTTTAACTCCTTTACAGCAATTAAGAAAAGTCTTTATAATGAAGTAAATTTTTAATTAATAAATAGTGTTCTTTTATCAGGAAATGATTTGAACTTCTCAAAATTATCTTTAAATCCTTGTTTAACATATACTACTGGTTCATTTCTCTTAGCATTAATTACCAGATATTTCTTTATTCATGATTTTTAATATACTTTAATAGTTTATATATATAGTTTATTATTATCCTATAAGTGGAGAAAATAATTAAAGTAATTAAATATATTTCAGAAAAAAATTATTCAATGGTTATAAAATTATTTATATTAAAAAACATAAAAAGACTAAAAGAAATGTACAGTATTACAAACTTTATTTCAACTTCAGGTGAGAGTAATACAAAGTATACATATTAAAAGTACCAACATTTAAGCTTATAAAAAACAAAGAAAATTTTAAGTGTAAATATTGGCAGGTGATAATAGTGAGGAAGAGGCCGTACTAAGAGTCCGTACTGCAAAAATGAATTGATCGAGCAACTTAAACTTTTATACAAAATTATTAGGATAAATAACTATGTAAATTAACAAAAATAATTAAATTGTAAAAATCTATTATGTACTTTTGTTATCTGCAGGAATATATTTATATATACAAATTAGATTAATCCAATCCACCCATAACAAAATTTTGTACAAAACTATGCAATAAATAATTATGTTATATTTATACTATTAAAAATATAAACAATTAATAACTACCAAATTTAAAAGAAATTATTAATATATTTATTCTATGACAATTTATGTTAAATCTCTCTCTCTCTCTCTCTCTCTCTCTCTCTATATATATATATATATATATATATATATATATATAAATTTATGTTAAATCTCTCTCTTTCTCTCTCTCTTATATATAATGTGATGAACAGGGTGTGCTTTTCCACTTGTGTTGTCTATAACTCCTTGTTTTTCTTTGGTAAATTTATATCATTTCACTTTTCATTGTAAATATAATAAGTATGACGTCTTTTGATCCTGTTTTCTTACTTACTAAAAGATATCCAAAAACATTTCTATCTTTATTTTCAGTCTAATTCCTATTTTCTTCTTAGTATCACATATTCTAACTCATCAATTTTTTCAATCATCGAATTCAGTGCATTTTTAAAACATGTTTTGAAAGTGACAACTATTTTTCTTTTATAAAAATACACAAATTATAGATGCTAAATATATAAAATATATGGAAATTTTAAATATATATAATTAGGATATCAAAACCGCTCTTTAAGACATGTAACCTCCATCACTTACCAGATTAATCATATAAAGCTGTACCAACCTAGGTAATAACTTAATCCTGCATGTTGTTTAAACTAGCTCTTGATTTTCTTTGACTTAAACTAAAGCTAAGTTTTTCATTTTGAAAATATTATCAATGGGTTAAATAGAGAACCACTATTTTTTTTAAAAGAACACATACAAAGTATCTCATCGAATAGTCAAACCATTACAAAAATGATACTTTATTCAAAACATAAATACACATTTAATCTTCGTATCTACTATAAATATAAATATAAAAAAGAAATAAAAGAATAAGAATTTAACGATTTAATTATATAATAAGAAAACTGTATTAGCCTGTCTGACTTATTTTAAATTGGTCAAACATTTTCAACTAACACTAGATTTAGCAAATAAGTCACGGTTTTAAAGAAAATAAATAAAAATATATAACTTTTACAATTAAATATTTTTTTTTTAAATTTAAGTTACATATATATTAAAATAATTTCAATTTTTTACTGATTCCGTTTATAAATTTTAACACATGTATGAGTTTTAATAAAGTAATATTATTTTCAAAATCATTAATATTATAATTATTATTTTTTAAAAAAGCAAGTCAACTCTGCCTTAGGGATGCACATTAAATAAGTTGGAAAAGATTGGTTTATTTCAATTTAGGACTTATTAAATCTATTGTATAGATATTTTGATTGATTCACCAAATCACACCTATTTTACTATCTGAATACGCAATACTATGAGAAGAAAACTTAGAATTTTGGACAATGTTTTTCACTATATTAATTCTATCTCATCAGTGTCTCTAAATCAAACTATGAGTCTACATGGATGTATATTTTTCCTTTTCATAAGGGATTGATAATTCATTCATAATTGATATCTCACAAATAATGATTATATTTGGATAAATTTTAATCTTATCAACAATAAACTATATACTCTGATTCCAGATTTTAAATTATTTTCCAACAATTAGATACCAAAAGTATGCAATCAATAATTATGTTGTTAAGAATAAGAATAGAACACAAAAGTTATGGAAAAAAAGTCTATTAAACATTGAATCTACTACTATTCAATATAATTGTTGTCTCCATTCTAATCGTGGTCAACTTCCAGCTAAATATGAACCAGACCTCCAAGCCAAAGTTAAATATCCCATTAGTAAATATATGTCATCTCATAGGTTACCCCAATCATATGCATCATTTGTATCTCAATTATCTTCAATTTCTAATCCTAATAATATACACACTAGTACAAAAACAACGTACAAGTCAAATATTTTGGGCCTTTCACGTCGCATTTGAGGTCGAAGTACGTCGAATTTAAAAAATTCGACGTTAAATTAACGTCGAATTTTTTCAATATTCGACATTCATCAATTTTTTTTTGTTTTTTTAAATTAATTGTGATCTTTTTTTACAATTCTACGAGACCTACAAAGCAGAAAAACAACAAGTTTCAGTTGTTGGTATTTTATAAAGCATGAACTATGAACGTGTAGTGTAGTATCAACAACAAAAACAATAACCAATAACAAACAAGTTCAATCAAACAACAACAACAAAAAAGTTCGACCAAACAACCACAACAAACAAGTTCAACAAAAAAAACAACAAACAAGTTCAACAATTAAGTTCTTCAAAACGAAAACGAAAACTAATCTTCAAAAGGTGGGTTCGTCAGAATAAAGTGTCTCACCAATGAGAGAGAAAGCAGAATGCGCATATGAAGGACAAGAACACGAAAATAATCGGTCAAAACAAACGAAAATCATACATAAAGTAGTTAATTAACATGCATTTGTATCAAATGAAAGAAACATTACATGTGATGGTCGTCAAACTTTGTTCGAGAAAAGTTTGAGAAGAGAAGAGGGTCTCGCGCGCTAAGATAAAGTGAATGAATTTTCAATCTTCCGCTCAAATTTTTATTGAATTCACTAACCTTTTGACGTCTAACACTGGGGCATTTGACGTTTTACATCCTTTTACGTCGAATTACAATTCTAAACGACGTCTAATAATTGCATTTATTTACAAAACTGTCACTAGTCATTTTTAACGATAGCTATTCAATAATTGGACGTTAAATGCATGACATTATACATTATTTTTGCACTAGTGATAGGAAGCTTTGGCAGAACTAGATGGACCAAAACAGTGGTTGATGAGATGACAACTTTAGAAAAAAACAACACTTGGGATCTTGTGTCCTTACCAAGAGGTAAGAAAATTGTGGGCTGCAAATAGGTATTTACAATTAAGCATAAAGCTGATAAACTATTGAGGTATAAAATACGACTTGTGGCTAAAGGTTACACTCAATCTTATGGTGTAGATTACTAAGAGACGTTCGTGTGGTAGCCAAGTTCAACACTGTGAGAATACTTCTGTCACTAGTAGAAAATCAAGATTGACCTCTTCTACAATTTGATGTGAAAAATTCTTTCCTACATGGAGAAATTTTAGAAGAAATTTATATGGATTCTCCACCAAGCATGACAAATTCAATTGGAATGAAAGTTTGCAAATTAAAGAAAGCTCTATAAGGATTAAAACAAACCCCAAGAGCATGGTTTTGAAGGTTTACCAAGTCTATCAAGGCTTTTAGCTATAAAGCAAGTAACTCCGATCACACCTTATTTTCTAAAAGAGGAAAAGGAAAAATTACAACTTTGATTATATATGTAGATGACATGATTGTTACAAGAAATGACCAAGATGAGATTTTTAGTTTACAATACCTTGCATCTGAACTCGAGATGAAACAATTTGGAAACATGATATTTTTCTATGCCAAAGAAAATCTACTATTGATTTACAAAAATTGAGCTGCTTGGGAGTAAGTTGATACACAAATCATAAACTCTTTCAATGCTCAAATTCAGCAAGCATAGATAGAGGAAAATACCAAAGGCTGGTAGGAAAATTAATTTATTCGTCCCATACATGTCCAAATATTACCTATGCAGTGATGTTGTTAGTCAATTTATGCATGACCCACGAAAGCTTCATATGAATAATGTTGAGAGGATTTTGAGATATTTGAAGTCCATTTTTGGAAAATGAATTTTGTTCTCAAATCATGAAAAGTTAAAGGTAGAAGGGTATACTGATGCAAATTGGGTAGGTTAAAAAAAATTATAGAATATCTACTTCCTGATACTTTACTTTTGTAAGAGGGAATCTTGTAATTTGGAGGGGTAAAAAACATCCTGTAGTAGCAATATCTAGTGCTAAAACAAAATTCAAAGGTATGACACTAGGTATATGTGAACTTTTGTGGATTAAAATTGTGATATCAGATTTGGGCTTTAAACCAAATGAAACTGAGTTTGTACTGTGACAATACGTCAGTTATAGTAATTGCTCACAATCTTGTGCAACATGATAAAACAAAGCATGTGGAGATTGATAGACATCTCATCAAAGAAGCTTAAAGCTGAAATAATTTTCTTTCCCTTTATAAGATCAGAATTGCATTAGGCTGATGTTCTCACCAAAGGAGTGTCAAACATAGTGTTTAATGAGTCTCCATTCAAGTTGAAAATGTGTGATATTCATACACCTATTCTTGAGTGGGAGTTTTAAGATATGTCAAATATTCTATTAGAAAATATTATGCAATAAAATATTATGTTAGCTATAGTTTAGACATTATTATAGATGAAAAATGTCATTCGTTTAATAGATGAAAAAGCATAGGACCCTTGTATGTATATATATGGTATAGTAATATTTGAAATAATACATCAGAATTATTCTTTAAACCTTTTTATACTTAAAACATTTTAAAAGAACCAATATGAACATATAAACTTAAAAAATGCAACATAAAAAAAACTAGAGCAACGTCAAAATGAAGTTAAATTTTTTAATAGAAAGCACACGCAGATACACAAGACTTAAAAGGACAAAAGTATATTGAAAGGTGTTGGGATATGGAATCAATAAGAGATTAAGATAAAATATAGACATCTTGTGAAATGTACTCCCATTACAAAATTGGAGCAACATCAAGTTAATGTTATAATTTTTAAAGCAGAAGCAAAATGAATGTATTGGGATATACGGATATAAATAAGCAGCTTAAAATAAATCACTTACATATTAATGTAATACCCCTACAAAATTAAAACAACATCAAGTTTTGAAGCTAAAATTTTTATACAAAAGCACGTGCAAATATAATTAGCTTAAAAGACAGTGATACATTAAAAAGTATTGATATAAGGAAGCAGAGCAAAAATTAAGTTTGAACTTAAAAATTTTTAAACATAAGTACCATGCGCATATAAATAAGCAATTAAAATAAAATGCAAATATATTGTGAAGCATAATCCTCGTACAAAATATGAGCAACATCAAGTAGAGGTTAAAATTTTTAAACAAAAGCAAATGCAGATATAAATAGCTTAAAAGGAAGAGATATATATTGAAATGTATTGAAATATGGAACCATTGCAAATTAAAGTTTAACATAAGATATCATAAACAAAAGTAACATGCAAACAAAAATAAGTGGCTTAAAATAAAGTGTAAACATGTAATAAAACTAAAACATATTGTGAAATTAAATCCCCATACAAAAATTAGAGTAACACGAAGTTGCGATTAAAACTTTTAAACAGAAGTACATGCAAAATGCAAAGATATATTGGAAGTTATTGGGATAAGAAATCAGAGAAAAATGAAGGTTAACTTAACATTTTAAACAAAACAAACATGCACATATAAGTAATAAGTAAGCAACTTAAAATAAAATGAAAACATATTTTAAAACACAATCCCCGTACAAAATTATAGGAAGCAAAAGTTCAGGTTAAATTTTTTAAATAAAACGTAATTACTATACAAAATTAAAGCAGCATCAAGTTGATATTAAATTTTTTGAACAGAAGCACATGCATATGTAGAAATCTTAAAATGTAGGAATGTTGAGGTTAAACTTTTTGAACAAAATGAGTACAAATATAGACAATTTAAATTACTGAGATATGTTGAAAGGTCACGCATCTAGAATCAATAATTGTAATTCAAATTATGTTTTCTTAATGTGACTCAAGTGGGAGAATATTAGAAATATTCATTAATTGATTATTTATATGAAGTATAATTATGAACCTAAATATGATTTGATAAAATAGAATGAATTATTGATTAGTATGAAAAGTCTTTTTTTAAAATTGATGGTAACCAACTTGATAGATGTTGGCTAAAGAAACAAGGGTTTTGTCTTTGCCATAATACTTACTCACTGTTAACCATCAAGAAAGAGTAAGAGTGTGAGAAGACAAAAATGGCAAAGAGGCATATTAGTAAAAGAAGATTAAGGTAATTAAGTGAGAACCATGTAGATTATAAGATCCTAATAATGTACAACATTGGTAATTACTTTAGTGCACCATCAAGAAGGAGTATATATAGTCAATATACCTTGCAAAAGATGACAAATGCAGTTTGAAAAAAAACTAGTGACTCACTGTGAAGCACAAATACATATACGGATACGGACACCGCACGAACACAACTACAGACACGAAAATCCGGTTAAACTGTATAAATACAGAACATGGACTTATCGATATACATTAAAAGGTACTAATTATACTTTTTAATCTAGAAAGATAAACATTTATGGAAAAAAAGTCTATAGTTAAATGACTATATTCATAAAAAAATTTAAATAACTATATCTAAATTGTATACAAATATAAATAATATAGTAATTAATATTTAGATAATTATATTAACAAAACAAATTAATAATTATATTTAAATAATATATAAATATAATTAATATTTAAATAATTATATTTACCTAATATATAAATATAAATAATATATTAATTATAATTTATATATATATATATATATATATATATATATATATATATATATATATATATATATATATATATACATACATACATATGGGGTTTGCTAACGTGCGTACGCCTGTTTTTCAGTTGGTACATTCTAGCAATGTGTACCGGATTTTAGTAGACAAAAATATCCTTATATACCATGGATTCTAAGTTTTAAGGTTTTAAGGTTAAGGGTATCTTAATAATTTTCATTCTCAAAACTAAAAAAAAAAAAAAAGAAATCCCCAAACCCTTACTCACCTCTCTCATTCCTCTCAATCTTTCATCTTTCTCACTCCAATCTTTTCTCTGTCATCGCTACTGTAACTCCAATTAAAAAAAATCAGAAACACTTGTCGTTAAATAATCTTACAAAAAAATGATTTTATAATGAGTTTTGATCTTATAATTTTTGTCTTATCTAATTTTATCCAATTTTCACAAGTATAAAGGACTTGGTAATTGACCTGGAAAAAAAATCAGAAATACTTGTTGTTAAACAATTTCTTACAAAAAATGATTTTATAATGTGTTTTTATTTTATAATTTGTCTTATCTAATTTTATCTAATTTTCACAAGCATAATGACATCAAAGGAATTGGTAATTGGCCTGGAAAAGATCAGAAACACTCGTTGTTAAATAATTTCTTACAAAAAATGACTTTATAATGAGTTTTCATTTTATAATTTTTGTCATATATAATTTTATCTAATTTTCACAAGCATAATGACATTCGAAAGAATTGGTAATTGGCCTGGAGGGTTTTTCTAGAGATGATGATTCAACATATGCAGATGATGAAATTAGAGAGATTAGTGAAGATGGCGAAATTGAAGAGATCTTGAATGAACCTTTGCCTGAAGGTGAATATGTCAATGAGTCAACTCTTTACAAAGGCAAATTTTTTAAAGACAAGTGTTTCTGATTTTTTTCAATTGGGGCTACAGAGAAAAGATTGGAGTGAGAAAGATGAAAGAGAAAGGGTTGAGAGGAATGAGAGAGGTGAGTAAGGGTTTGGGGGGTTTCTTTTTTTTTTTTTTAATTTTGAGAATGAAAATTATTAAAATTTTTAAAACTTAGAATCCATGGTATATAAGGATATTTGTGTGTGTGTGTCATTGAAAAAAATTGTTTTTTTTTTGGTAGTTGAACAATTATGATGAAATGAACATCAAATTGTAAGGTGTAAAGTTCTGGGTTTTTTTTACAGGCTTTCGTTTTTGGCAATTTTTTTAATTATATATACGGGCAAATCGTGCAGTCTCTGTTAGATCGTGATGTACGACTTCCCTAGAATAAAAGTAATGAAACTGTGCACCTCTACACATTTTCGTAATCGATTACAAACATAGATTACAAACATAGATTACAAAATATTAAAATTGTTTAAGAGATACACAACTTATGTGTAGGGACGACAACGAGTCGGGTCGGGCACGGATAGTGCCTACTGCAACCCGAACCGACAAAAAAAAATCCATCCGCTACTCGACCCGTTACCCGCACGGATACCCGCTTAAAAAATATCGGTATTTTAAAACCTGCGGATACCCGTGGATATCCGCGGATACCCCCAAATATTAAAAAAAATATATTTTAATAAATTATTAAATAAAATTTAAATAGAATTACAAAAAATATATAAAATATAATATAAATTAAATTAAATATAAATTTAAATTCAATTTTAATTAAATTTAATCTTGTAAAATATAAATTAATGTTAATTTTAATTAAATTTAACTTAATAAAATATAAATTAAATTTTTATTTTTATTTTTTGCGGGTAGCGGATATCCGCGAGTACGGATAGTATAATACCCGCACCCGACCCGTTTATAAGCGGGTATTAAAATATCCGCTACCCGCGGGTTGCGAGTAGTAAATATCCGCGAGTATCAACTATCCGTCGCAGATTTTATCTGCGGATATTCGCGGACGCGGATTTTTTTGCCATCCCTGCTTATGTGATAATTGAATATCTATTACTAGTGGATGAGATTCGAATTATATGTTTTGTAATCGACTACAACAATGTTATAATTGATTATCGATAAAAAATTAAAAAAATTAAAATATAATTAAGATATAATTGACTATGATTTAAGTTTTAAATATAATTTATTATAGTTAAAATATAACGGATTATGATTATAATGTATCTACTTATTTTTGCTTATTATAATTAAGATATAAATTATTATCATTTAAGTTTTAATTACAATTATTTATAATTAATTATGTTTGATTATATCTAATTTATTATATATTACATTTTATAATTTCATAATAAAGTAAAATTGTTTTTATATGTATAAGACTTTTTTTATGATGAAAATATAATAAAAATACATTTATGATATAATATTTAAACCATATATATATATATATAGGGGTTTGCTAACGCGCGTACGCCTGTTTTTCAGTTGGTACATTTTAGCAATGTGTACCGGATTTTAGTAGACAAAAATATCCTTATATATTATGGATTCCAAGTTTTAAGGTTAAGGGTATTTTAATAATTTTCATTTTCAAAACTTAAAAAAAAAAAAAAAACCCCCAAACCCTTACTCACCTCTCTCATTCCTCTCAATCATTTCTCTTTCATCTCTCTCACTCCAACCTTTTCTCTGTCATCCCTACTGTAGTCCCAATTGAAAAAAATCAGAAACACATGCCTTTAAAAAATTTTCCTTTGTAAAGAGTTGAGTCATTGACATATTCACCTTCAAGGCAAAGGTTCATTCAAGATCTCTTCAATTTCACCATCTTCACTAACCTCTCTAATTTCATCATCTGTATTTGTTGAATCATCATCTCTAAAAAAAACCCTCTAGGTCAATTACCAATTCCTTTATGCTTGTGAAAATTGGATAAAATTAGATAAGACAAAAATTATAAGATGAAAACTCATTATTAAATCATTTTTTTGTAAGACTGTTTAACAGCAAGTGTTTCTGATTTTTTCAATTGGGGCTACAGTAGGGATGACAGAGAAAAGATTGGAGTAAGAAAGAGGAAAGAGAAAGGGTTGAGAGGAATGAGAGAGGTGAGTAAGGGTTTGGGGGGTTTCTTTTTTTTTTTTTTTTTAGTTTTGAGAATGAAAATTATTAAAATACCCTTAAAACTTAGAATCCATGATATATAAGGATATTTTTGTCTACTAAAATCCGGTACACATTGCTAAAATGTACCGGATTTTAATATGGGATTTGCTAATTTTAAGATTTTTTTTTAATTTGGTACATTTTAGTAGAGTGTATCAAATTTTAATGGAAAAAAAAATCTGTATTCAAATAAAAACATACTTTAAATCTAAAAGTATTTTAATAATTTTAATATTTAATTTAAAATAAAAAAAATAAAAATTAGTTATTTACAATCATCCATGACTTAATAACTACCTTTTATTTTTTTATTTTATAAAAGTTAGTTATATGTATATATTAATCCTAACTAAGTTACATTTTTATCAAAATTTGTATTCTTTTTTATGCTTTGATTATATCCACAATTTTAAAAATTAATATATCTTAAAATATTTCTGGAAAATTAAACCGTTTTTTTATCAACTTTCATTTTATTTGACTAATTTATCAAAAAAAATCTGTCAAGTATGACAAACGGTGAAAACTATTTTCTATTGGCCGAATTATTTTCTCACATATGTTAGTTAGAGTATTTTTTTTAGCTCTTAATTATTTTTTTCAAACCTTTTCTTATTTAGTGTTAATAGAGGTTGGTGTTTTATTGACATTATACTACAGTCATTGATTGATCCATATAGATTTGAACTATTTCCTCTAAGGTTTAATTCGTATTTTGGTTCCTCTTTTCGTAGGGTCTGTTCAAATTGGTCCTACTTTTTTTCAAAAGTTTACTAAGATCCCACTTTTCGCAAAAACGGTGCAAGTTAGTCCTTTTTGGTTACGGCGTTAAAAAGACTAACGGCACAGCTGCCCAGCTGGCAGAAAACTGATGAGCTGTACATTTTTTGTTGACGTGGCACTCTACATGACAATCACCCATCGCATCTTGCAATTGCAACCTTCAACCTCTGCCCCAACTCTCTTCCTCCCATATGCCCATGGCGTTCCTTCTCATCACCACCTTCTCCTTCTCCTCCTTCTCTTCCTCCTTCTTCCACCCTTTCAATTCCACCTTCCTTTTTTTCCCAATTTCTCTATAGTCTGAGAGAACCATCACCCCTGTTCAAACCCATCAATTATTTTCCACTGGGTCACGCTTTCACTCCCAAATTTCTGATTTTTCTATCTATTTATCGCCTTATTCGCCGTCTCAGGTATTGCTGATGGTATTCGCCGTCCCAAATTATACAATTTGTTTCCAGATGAATTTCTTTCTCTTTCAATTCACAGTAAAATAATGTATTATCAATCACACGCGCCTTTAAGTAATTTTTTTAAGAAAAAAATCAACAATCTGATAAATTGGTAATATGTGATTTTATTTGACCTTTATTGCGATTACATTTTTGTCTGTAGCTTTGTTTTACCTCAACGGGATGAAAGTTTGGCACATACAATGCAAAATCAAAAGGTGAGTTTTAAAATTATTAGCAAAACTTAATAAATAATAATTTTACGAGGATGAAAAACCACAAATTCAATATTCTAACATCGTAAAAGACGATTTACTAAAAAAATGACATAAAACCATCAAGTATTTAAAACCAGTGACAGTAGATTATATAGGCAGTGACAAGACAATTTTATTTACACTTTGATTTAATTAAAAATTAGCATATGTAAATAATTAGATAACAGTGATATTAAAATAAAGTTTTAGGGGTGTTGATGTATAAGATAGGTATATATAAAAATGAAGAGAGGTGGAAGAAGAAAGAAAAAGATGTTGCATTTATTGCAGAAAATTGTGTGTGTGGAAGTATCCGCAAAAATCCCGTGAGTGGGTAAAGATGCATCAGCTGTGATTCAGGAACCTTAACATTATTCGTTGCACCTTATTAAATGCTCTTCACCCTTTCTTTCACCCAAAAATACAAACCATAAATTCAACTCCACTATACTTTCAAATATGCAGATGCAAAATGCAAACTTCAGTTTTAATGCTCTCAAATCTTGGAATTGTTCTTTCCTGCTTTTCACCTACATATCTTTCTTTTATGTATTCAAAATCAAAAGCTTACTAGGTTGCATGCCGTTGTGTCAATAACAATGAGTTTAATGGGAGTTGTTCCTAAAGTTAGATTAGAGTGTTTTCTATATTCAATAATTAGCTTTATTCAATGTAAATAATTATTAAATAAAAAGTAGCGGTAATTTTGTTTGAAGGGTGTGCACGTGTATCCATAAAGTCCATTTCCCGCCAAATCTGAGTTTGTAGGAACAGAAAAGAGAAGAAGCAATGGCAATGGCAATGGCGGGAAGAGACGGCGAATAAGGCGATAAACAGATAGAAAAATCGGAAATTTGGGAGTGAAAGCGTGACCCAGTGGAAAATAATTGATGGGTTTGAACAGGGGTGATGGTTCTCTCAGACTATATTTTGCGGTTTTTGAAGTTTGGAGATTTCGAAAGAGGTGAGGTTAGGGTTAGAATTGAGAAGGCAGAGAGAGATTGGGAAAAAAAGGAAGGTGGAATTGAAAGGGTGGAAGAAGGAGGAAGAGAAGGAGGAGAAGGAGAAGGTGGTGATGAGAAGGAACGCCATGGGCATATGGGAGGAAGAGAGTTGGGGCAGAGGTTGAAGGTTGCAATTGCAAGATGCGATGGGTGATTGCCATGTAGAGTGCCACGTCAACAAAAAATGTACAGCTCATCAGTTTTCTTTCAGCTGGGCAGCTGGGCAGCTGTGCCGTTAGTCTTTTTAACGCCGTAACCAAAAAGGACTAACTTGCACCGTTTTTGCGAAAAGTGGGATCTTAGTGAACTTTTGAAAAAAAGTAGGACCAATTTGAACAGACCCTACGAAAAGAGGGACCAAAATACGAATTAAACCTTCCTCTAACAATTTCATATTTTTTTGGTTGGTTTTTTATCAATATTATTAGAGTCATTGATTGGTCCATATAGATTTAAACTATTTTTTCTAACATTTTTCAGATTTTTTGTGATAATAACTTATTTTTTTGTAATAATTATTTTTCATCAATGTCTATAGATTTACTTTTATCAATGTCTTTGTGGCAATTTTTGCATTTATTATTTCCATATTTGGTAATGATTGAAATATTATTTCAAAAATTTGAATTGTCTTCTTTAAATAAAATTGTTGGATATGTATTTGCAGTTGTATTATTTATTTGTTATAGTTACTTGCATGTCTTGCACGTAATAAAATTAAGATATAATCAACCATATCAATTATATCTTAATTATAATAAGGGAAAATAGGTAAATACCTTATATTCATAATTAATTGTATTTTAATTATAATTAATTGTAATTAAAACTTAAATTATAATCAATTATATCTTAATTATATTTTAATTTTTTCATATCTTTCTCTCAGGTATGTAATTGATGTCTTTGATTCAAATTTCATCCGTAATCTATTATGACATAGAAGTTGTGTATCTCTATACGATTTTAACATTGTGTAATCGATTACATATGATTGTAGTCAATTACTTAAAACAAAAAAAATGTGTAAGAATGTACTACTTTATCTTTTTTTATATGGCAGTGCAGATGCACTACTTCTTTACTTGAAGTCGTGTGAGGAGTGTACTACTTATCCATACAAGTAATTGAAAAGAAAATTATCTAAAACAATAGTATCCTAAGTATTTTTGTCCAAAAATGTAAAAAGACCAAAATTCTGACTAGTGAAAAGCATTTGTATGAGATCAGTGCAATCTGAGTATATTAAATAATATATATAATTATTATTTTATTTAGAAAAATGAAATTCACAAGCATTCAACTCTTTTTCATCTTCCGTGACTCAGCAAAACTAGTAGTTGGGTCTTTGCCATTCATCTTAACGGGATGAAAGCTTTCGATACATACATCCATTGTACTCGTATGAGCTGATTACCAAGACAAATCATCGTCTCTGATACTACTGTTAGGTCTATCGAGAAGGATGTTCACTGAAGAGATAAACACCAATGAAATCTGAACCCAATTATATAAGAGATTGTCATCACTTTTTACTAAAAACTTTAAGACAATAGATTAATGGGTCTTTCACCTAGTGTTCTATTTTTTCATTTTTATTCAATGTGAGTCTTAACGCTTACACTTCCGCCAAGATGATCTTCTTGAACATTCTTCCTCTTTCAAAACGTGTTTCTTCTTCCAATATCCAGATCGGAAACCACCGTAACTCCACCCACGGTATCAGCTCTGACCCCTTCACGGGCCAGGCCATGTCTTCTCCGACATGTCCCCAAACAGGGTCGTATCTGGCCAAACGAAGCGTATCTGACACCGCGTCGTGCACGCTTCCATCATGAATCCGTGTCTACTTACGAAGTGGGAAGCGCGGCTCGGAGGCCGTGTCTCGGAACTTCATGATGACTCATAGTTAAGGAACACCTTCTTGAGTGTATATTTCAGTTTGCAATGCTAAGATATTTGTAGGATTGAGAGTTGTTTAATCTTTTTAACAATGTCAATATACGGAGGATTTTACCTACATCGTATTCGGTTAAATTGATGTGTATAGGATATGCATTTTCAAGCTAATCACTTCACATACTTTTCAAGTTTGAAACAAATGGTGTTGTAATTGGTACCCATGAAGTAATTTACAATGCACTCATTCGCCACATTGACTTTGGCGGTTGTTGCAACCACGTATTTTGTTGTTTAATTTCTCTATAAATATAAAGAGAGTGAGAGTATTTTAATTAGAGAAAATAAAAAGGCTATTTAAATGTATGCTGACTATCGAAAATTAAGACCATTTATTTGAATAAATGAAGATAAGTAAATAGAAAAAACACATTATTTTCTTGCTATATCAAAATTTGAATAAATAATTAAAAAACAAGCGTAAGTATTTCAAACACGTATGAAAACAAAAGTCATCCATGATGCTATTTATAATAAGAATGAGAGTTAAATTTACATTTAACAACTTACACCAAATCTCATTACCTCTACCGACATGAAGCTCAAGAACTTAAGACTTAAGACTGATTACGTTAATTTTGTGCATGCTTAAGGAAAATGGGGTCGGGGCAGTTTCACTTCATTTTTCTGTGACAAAATATTACCTTTTGTACAGATCCTACTTAAAGTTACCAAGCAAGCACTCATCAACACAACAAAATCCAACCTCGTCAATCAAAAACACTCACTCTTGTAAATGTCTACATACGATAAACCAAAATTAACTTTGGACAAAACAAGGAATGAATTTGGGTACGTGTCTATTACTATTATATACTATACTGTGTAAATCAGTTGATGGTTGATTTCTTATCAAAGCTACCGAGTAGCTGCCTTGAACGAACCCTGACTTGTAATCGTACAAGTGCGTGCATACACTGCATTGCTATACGTGATTGTTTCCTCACCCACACCCCACGAACCAAAGCTTGCACCTTCACTAGCCCTTTTAATGCTTTATATGCTCTTCTTGCCTGTCCAACAAATAATCAACTCAATTATGCTTGTATGAATAGTGAGAATTTCAATATCAATTCATAAAATCAATGAATGTTTAAATCAAAAAAGAATTGGTTTTGAATATATTATTATAAGAATGCATACTAGATGTCCCCTGAAAAAAGCTTGGATCTTAATGGCCGCAACATCTTCCTTGGTGATTGCAGAAACATGTGTTGGTGTTTGTGTAGGGAAACTGAAGTCTTCATTCCTGAGTATGGCTTCTTCGCATTCGTTAGTGCAAATACTTGTGCGTGGGAGAATGATGTCTTTGTTGGATGATCTGATGAATCTTCCGCGAAGAATTCTGAACCATTTTTGCGACACACCCATTTTACTTGTTTTCTTTTGGTTGGAGTGAAGTTCTTAGTTATGATGTGATGGATTTAAATGTGTGAGGGAGTGACGTAAAGGAAGGGGAGAGTTGAGGGAAACATGTTTGAAAACCTTTTTCTTTTTCTTTAGTGGTGCCTGTTATAGTGATGGATATGTCAGAGTTGTGAAACTGAAAACGTGGCGGCATGATTTTCTTTGTGACGATTCCAGTGTGTGTTCTAAGCATTCGCATGAATAAAATAAAGTGTCACAGTCACAAATTCTTCTCTCAGATTTAGTCATCTCAATGCTTTTCTAATATAAAAGAGACCTTAATTATATTTGAGACTTTTCTATCCTTTCTGTAAAATGTAAGACTTTCTTTAACTTGAATTTATCAGAATTAGTTCATTTTGAGAACCTGGAGCAATGGAGAAAGTCTGCGACTGTAAACAATCTATGGCAGTTAATATGCTTCGAAGGTAACTAAGCAAGTATTAGAAGCAAACCAAGAGTTATTAGCACAACCCTTTTGAACTTTTGAACAAGTGACGACCTCATAAGATGCCTTACTGCGGAAGAACAAATTAACCTAATTTTAGTTCTGACATTCAACCAAAAAGGATGCTTGTTCTCAACTCCAATGAAGAAAAACATTTGCCTAAAGAAGAAGTTAAGGCCTATACATATGGACCTTTTACCAGGCTGACACCACACTATCAATATCTGAGCCAAGCACGAGTACATCTGCATTCACCATCATCTCTATCAAAGAAGAAACTGTTTCTAATATTTAATTTGAAGGAAAAAATATTGGATAATTAATATAAAAAATCAGGGACCTAAATTTTATTTCAACAAAATAAAAAAAATGTACATAAACCTTCACTACTGAAAAAGGTGTCAATAGGTGACAGAACATTTTGTTGGATATTATATTTATTTATTATTGAAATTATTTTGTCTCTACATTGTTTTATAGACGTGAGTGATATTATAAAGCGAGGAAAATTGGCAAAATAAAAAAAAATAATAGTCACTTCTATTATAATTGCAAAAGTAATTTTTATGATTTATTTTTATTTAGGTTACAATTTATCTGTCATAATAAAGACATGGTAGCATAATGGTAAATTTAATAAGATTTTTGTATACTAGTTATTACTATAATCAATATAAAAAATTGATAATATAACAATTTTGTAATAAAGTAAAAAAAATTGTTTGTAAGTTATACCAATAAGTAGCATAAAAAGTGAGAGTGGTGATAATTTTCCTAATTAAATAGAAGACTTTAAATGTTGATTATACCTAGATCTCCTATAGAAAGTTGGCATAATGACAATTTAGTAATAAAATAAGAGACTTTTTACGCTGATTAAACCTAGAATCGACATAGAAAGTGAAACACTTCACTTCACTTTCCTCTATTTGATCCTCAACACTTCTTCTCCCCTTTCATTGCAATGTCACTTTTCGCATCAAAGTTTACTCGCTCTTGCATTTGTTTCTCCCTCTCTTGGTACTCGCTCAATTTCGCTTCTCGTAGTCAAGACTTTCCTTCTCCTTATTGTCACATTCGTCTGCGCAATTCTTACTCTCGTTGTTCTGCCTTCGCAGAATGTTCCTTCTCCTTGCTCTCCACACCTTCATTAAGTACTACCGGTTGGAGCACAAGCTACTAGTGACCGTTGCCCTTATCGTTGCTAACATTCTCATTTATCTTCGCCCTTCCCTCTTTGATTCCCTCAATCCACTCATCCAACAAGTTTGGTTCAACCCCCACCTCATTCTCAAGGTAATTTTTTCAATTCATCTTCTTATAATTATCAATGTTTCATTTGAAGGTTCTCCATTCTAATTCTAGTTTTGTTAACAACACAAGGACTTGAAATACTTCTCATTGTTGTCATTTTACCATATCAGTGAACTATACCTTGTCTATAATGTTATTGCTTCTCTGGAAAGGATTTCAATTAGAGACGTCAATGGGAAGCGTCAATTTTACTTCCATGGTTTCTTCTCTACTTCCTACTCTCCTAGGGTGTTACCCTAATTATCTAACAAGGGGATTGTGGAAACTAAGAAGGGGTGAAGATGCCAAACCTATACATATGATAAAGATTCGAGGATTTCCCGCTCTGAAATATGTGACTTTGTATGTTGAATTGTCTCTAAAACTGACTTAGAAAATCATTTTGAACCAACATAATTTGCTACACTTGGGTATGATAATTATAACTAAATTATAGTAGTAAATAATACTTTCTATGTCAGATTTTAAAATACATGTCACAATAAGTTGTACTTACTATGTCAAGTCTTTGAATACATGTTATAGTAAGTTACACTTAGTTAAGTTTATCATTCTCTATTATAGTAAGTTGGACTTACTATATCAGGTCTTCGAATATTTTTCATAATAAGTTTGACTTATTAGGTTAAGTTTTTAACTGCCATAAAAAAAATGTGAACTCACTATATCATCTAGAATTGTGATGCCAAAAAAAGTTGTTGTAAAAAGTCCTTCAGAACCATTATAAAATGACATTTCTACTAGTGTGACTTTATATCATATTCTCAAAAGTCAGTGTTAAATTTTAATTATTTTAATATTAAAAAGTCTTAACATAAATAGTTTCATGAATAAGTTTCATTATTTTAAAATATATTATTTTTTTAGAAATTAAGTATATTTTTATTTCTTTCAAAGAGTTTTACCTCTTTGCTTATCTTATTAGGATTGATCCTTACAACAAACTCTTCAATTTGGGTTGATCATTTTTTTTGTTCGTGTAAGTTGAGCTTAAGTCATTTTCTGATGGTTCTTTCCCTACATGTGAACCTTTTTGGCTAGCATGTAGTGTTTGGGTTTTTCATACGAGTATTTATTGATTAGTTTAATAGTATGTCTAGATAGTGTTTGTGTTATTCCTAAGTAAAGATAGGACATCCCGTGAGCTTGAAGGGATTTGTGATTCCTTAGAGCAAGTTCATTTGTCTCTCCTCTAAGGGAAGTTTACGTTATTTTCAAGTTATAGATATCTTGAAATTTATAATTGCATGATTGAGTTATATGATGAAATTCATCTGCTGAGTTTGGTCAAATAGATGTTTGTCATGTTGAATTGTCTTGGTTGATTTTGTGTTGATTGAGGAACTTAAGATCTGTTTAATTAAGCCAAGGTATGTGTACTGACATTAAAAGTTGTTTTTGTCCAATGTACTAAGAAGGGAATACCAATTTAACCATTTGAACAAGTTCTATTTTCCTCAAATCATATAATTTCATTTACTGATTTCGGATACAATGTTGAACAGTGGCAAACTGACATTGAGCATCAGTTCATTATGCTAGTGTGGGGGCATTTTAGCTTCAGTTTGCTGAGTTTTGATATTTACGAATGTTTTGGCACTAAGCAATAACAGGACATCACTGAGCATCGTCATCCTTTAGGTTTAGAGCATTTTAACTCCAAGACGTTGAGCGTCAGAAAGTGTTGTTGAGTGCACTTTTTGTGAGAAGAATGGAGTTGAACGCCACGATTGTCGCTGAACGCCACCTTTTGCGAAAGGTTTGATGTTGAGTATCACCTCTAAGCATTGATTTGTATGTTAGATTTATCTTCTACTTTGGCTTGTTTAAGATAGATTTATCAAGGATTTTATGTATGTTTAAGACTATTATGGTGTTTTATTGAGTGATAATATTGTTGTGAACATGTGTGGTAAATGTTGTATCTGGTTTTTAAAGTGAAATACTAGTATGAATTTGATGAATTGTAGGACATTTCGAGACAGGAAATCCCATTGAATGTGTTTGATTTGGATATGCATTGAGATAAGGATTGTTCCATTTTATATAGTCATTTTGAGCTTTACTAATAATTCATAATCATGTAGAGGAGAATGATTAGGTGGTGAGAGTGATAGGAAGTCTTGTCATAAGGATGACCTTAGGGTTCTTATGACTGTGACATGAACTAACCTTGTGTGTGTTAGCTCGATAAAGTAGCTTACTAGAACAATATTTTTTTGTCACCGCAAGTGTATGACTTCATTAGTATGACTTAATGACACGTGTCAAGATAAATTGAGTCTAAAAAAGTATGATTTCATGTATACATGTATGAAAGTTGTGTAATGAAACATGATATTAGATATTTTTATACTATTTATATTTTCAGCTAGCTAGTCATCTTCTGTTGTTGTTTTATGTATATTTTAATATTACTGTTATTTACTTATGATAACTACACTAATATCATATATTTATATTTTGAGATAAACATGTTTTGTTTCATCAATTTTATTATTATGTTTTATTTAATACTAAATATTAATTGTTACAAATAAACTATTTAAATGCAGTGTATCTACTCGAGTTTACAATAATATTAACAATTATTTTTGAAAATATTGTTAATTTAAAAATTATTAACATTTATTAATTTAAATATGAATAATTAATATACAAAACAATAATAGTTTTACTTGTTAATAGTATTAATTAATTTTTAATTTAACATAATTACAGAAAATTAAAAGCATAAGAAATATGTTTTGAAACATGTCACTAATTCCACTGTTAACTAATTATTATTAAATAATTATTAATTATATTACATATACCTATCACTTAATTAATCTAAACTCTCAATCTTACAAGGTTAAAATTATGATGAGAAAGTGATTCCATTTAATCGTACAATCTTAAAATTAAATGGATCCTAGTGTATTTTGATATCATAATTTATGAATCTATTTTCGTATCATAATTTATGAACCACAATTTAGCAAGAATTTATAACGTTTCACAGTAGGTAGATGAATGTCGCGGTAGTTCGTTGATGATCGTATCCATATCCCAACTGAGACACGCAACTGGTGGCTGCTACTTGCTCAACGTCTGGTATCTCCAATCTCTCAATTCATGGAATAATCGCTACCATTTCCCGTTTTCAGAAAAGATTATTCTCTTCTTCCTTTACTGCTTATTGTGGTTCTAACGTTGGTTTGCTTCGCGTTATTGTTATCCCACGACATGTTTGTGAAAATGCGTAATAGAGATGTTTTTCTTGAGTTGGGGTCGCCCCTCTCCCCAAGACCAAAAAGCTTGCATCAACAAGTAAATAACACCTGCTTTAGCTTTTTTACTGGAAAATTGGAATACCCGTTTCCAAGTGCATTTATATGTGGCTTATTACGTTTTGCCATGTTACCAGGTCCGGTAGTTTCAACTATGATGACAAATATAAAGGGGCTACTGCTAAATCACTGTCTTCCCTTAAAGCAGACGTGGGGCTGTCCAAAGATGGATTTTTACTGAATGAGGCACGAGTTCTGGTTGGTTCTGGTATTGAGACTTTTGAAAAAGGCAAGAATGCCCTCAAAAGTTGGAGGTATGTTCATATATGAATAAGCAAATAAAGGTGTATTGTGGTTTTAATCTGCTTAAGTTTTTGAAGTGGGTGACCTCAATTTTCTCATTTTTTGGAAGTTTGTTTCTTCTTTTATGCGTGTGTTTACATGGGTTTATTGTGGGAAAATTGCTTGCAGGCATTTTGGATTGAATTGGGCATTTGTTGATCCGAAAACACCAGTTCAACAAGGAGTGAAATTCTGTGTTTGTGTCAAGGAGTTCTTTCCGTGGCTCACGATGCCACTTCAGGTTGTGTACGTAAATGAAACTCGAAAAGCCAAAAACCGCCGGGCCTCCTTTGCTTTCGGAAGTGGCACTCTTCATGGTCACCTGCTGGTAACTGCTTTTTCGTCAGTCTTGCTGCTTTTCTTTTCCTCTTACTATTTTTATCTTGGGCCTTTAGATATACTTTTTAAGTTATTTTTTTATTTAAGTTTGTTTAGATATAATACCTTGATTTAAGTTGGTGTTTTTTGATACATTTATATTCTTGTAGAAGACAATTTAAGTTCTCTGTTTCAGAGTTTGTATATGCATATATGCATATACTTTGCAATTGCATAATGATATATAAGGAACACTTTACACTTCCAAGTAAAATTTGTGGTTATGGTCACTTCACTGCGCCCATGTCCCTGTCATAGGATGTATAAATGTCCTTCCGCATATAATTCTTTGTAAAATTCAACTTTCACTGATTTTTTTTTTAAGTTACTGGTTTTACATGTCTACGTGTTCTGGCTATCATTTGCCTCTGAAAAAGGTTTAAGGAAGTTGCTTAAGTTTTGTTATTCATTCTAAGAAATTCAGAATATCTAACGGGATAGTCACTTGAGCTATGGTATAATTTAGTAACCTACAATCACGTTACCATGTAGCATGTTTCTTTCTGCAGTCTTCATTTTACATATATTTAATGATGTTTTGTGAGAGAAAACATAGCAAACTCCGTCCTATTCCTTACTACTGTAATAAACATTTTTCTTTCAATAAGTTTGTCTCGGGCTTGATTGTATATTTACTTCTATGAAATATGGGGAAACTAAATAGTTTTAGTATGTTAATGCAGAAATGTTTTCAATAACTTTCTCTTACCTTGATTGGTACCTTGTATATGAATCCTTTTGGCAAACAAGCCATGATTATTTTAAATGTGTGATCCTTTTGGCCACAGGCAGGGGAAGAGCGCTTTTCAGTGGAGATAGATGAGAACAATCAGGTTTGGTACGAAGTGCTTTCTTTCTCTAAACCTGCCCACATTTTATCATTTCTTGGATACCCTTATGTGATGATTAGGCAGAAACACTTTGCCAATGAATCTTCCAAGGCTATGCTGAAACATATTAATTCTTCAAAATCCTAAGGAAAAATAATGTTTATGTTATTTGTAATTGAAGAAGATTTGAATCTTTATTTTCCTTTTCCTCTCCCTTTTTGGGTAAATATTTTGCCTCTTACTCTTGTCAGACACGTCTCTAAAACATTTCTTCATTATGATGTTTTGTTTGCCTTTGGTGATGGATGGGACGCTATCTTCCCTTTACTCTTTTACTATCCCCTGAGACGCTTTCTAGTTGAACTCTGTTGATATGCGCCTTCGTATGTTTTGAGCAAAATTTTCCAAGCTAAATTTGTCGTTTCGGACTGCAATTTTTGTTTCAAGAATAGCTTCACAGAATGCCAGATTAAAAAACAAAGCTTTTTCCAAACTATACTATCTTCATCTACTAGTTTGCCAACTTTGGATTGTTCTCCTTTTGTTTGTTCAATAAAACATTTATGTATAATCTCAACCATCAACTACCAAAAAGCATCACTTCATAACTGTTGCTGTCTAAACAAAATTCAATCAAGTCTTTCCACGTAGCAAAACTTTTTCTTCCACAAAACTTGACAATTACCAATTATACCTGTTGAAGATGGCTTCATCGTGTGTTTGAACTTGTCGCCACCATGTCATGAGAAGCTCTAATATCAAATGTTTGGCAAATTAAAAAAGAAATTGCCTCGGCAAACAATAAATTTTTGATATTGTAACAAAACAGACAAATATTTTGATGATGACCTCATTCTAGGACTCTTTGCAGTCAATCTAATGCTCTGTTTTTTTTTTTGTCACAGTACAAACCTCTTATTATACGAGGTAATAGTTTGATTATCATTTCCTGAAATAGACAAATAACAACTAATAATAACTATATACATTAACATGAATTGCCCCTTTTTTTTCTGATTGAATTTAGCCTTTATCTGAATAAACACAAATAGATCCTATTTAAGGTTAGTTTGTGTGACATGAGACCAAGATCAGTTTCTAACACCTAGCATCCTTTTATCTCCATCGCCTCCTTACAACTTCCCCCTTGTCTTCTTCCCACTGCTCCTTTCTCCTTTCCTTTCCTCATATTAAAACAGGCCCAAATCAAGAAAGGCTGAGGCCCAATACTCTCTGGCCTTCAATACTGAAAACATCAGCTTCTCCTAGAAGCTTCCTTTGGTCAGAAAGCATTGCGTGTCTGAAACTGGATGTGCACGCAAGGAAAGAAAAAGCAGAAGGCTTCTCTGATGCAGTGCACAAGCGAGATGATGATGGAGCTGCTCCAATGGCTGTCCGTTGGGAGAGAAGAAGAAGATTAAAGAAGAAGAAAAGAAGAGTTGATAATCGGAGGTAAGTAAAAGTTTATTGTATTCTGTATATGTGTATTGATCTCTTCATCATCTTACAAAAGGGCTGGAATCCCTATTTATATAGGGTTCCATGAAACAGAAAAGGGAGTTGGTTACAGCTCATAACAGAACCATAAAAGTCTAAAACTAACAACCCTAAAACACTTAATGTTGCTCTTAGGAGCAATAACTATGAAACAGAAACATTAATAGCCTCCCTTCAAGCTGGATGGTGGATATTCACTAATCCAAGCTTGGGGATGATGGATTTGAAGTGAGTGCGGTGAGGAAACTTGGTGAAAACATCGGCAAGTTGTTCCTCCGATCTAATGGGAAGAAGTCTTAGAAATTTGGCTTGAACCTTTTCACGTACAACATGACAGTCCAACTCGATATGTTTGGTCCGCTCGTGGAAGCTTTGGTTGTGAGCAATATGTCTTGCAGAATCGTTGTCACAGTAGAGGACGGCAGTAGCAGTGGGTTGAACTTGGAGATCTTCAAGAAGGTAATGAAGCCATTGCATCTCACAGACAGTGGCAGCCAGGGCACGATACTCTGCTTCAGTAGAGGATCTAGAAACAGTGCTCTGTTTCTTCGACCTCCATGAAATTAGGGATTTTCCTAAGAAAATGCAATAGCCAGTAGTGGATCTCCTCGTGTTAGGACAAGTAGCCCAGTCCGAGTCACTGAATCCTTTGATCTGTATGTCAGAATCAGCAGCAAAGAAGAGTCCTTCAGAAGGGCTGGACTTGACATATCTGACGATATGTTGTAAGGCTTGATAGTGATAGTTAGTGGGCTCCTGCATAAACTGGCTTAAAAGATTAACAGTGAAACATAAATCAGGTCGAGTATTAGTGAGATAGAAAAGTTTCCCTATTAGTCTACGATAAGCACTGGGGTCATCCATATAGTTCTCTGTTTTGTATAGGGAATTAGTGCTACTAAGAAAAGGTGTAGTGCAAGGTTTGCTTCCAAGCATTCCTGTTTCTTTAAGGATATCAAGAGCATACTTTCTCTGACAAAGATGTATCCCTTTCTTAGATCTTGCAACCTCAAAACCCAGAAAATATTTAAGTTCCCCAAGGTCTTTTATTTGAAATTGTTGATGTAAGAGAGCCTTCATATTAGTTATTTCATTCATGGAATTTCCTGCTAACACAATATCATCAACATACACAAGTAAGGCTGTGAAATCAGTGGGGGTTTTCTTTATGAATAGAGAGTGATCAGATTTGGACTGAGTATAATTTGCAGAAATAAGAAAAGTGGAGAGTTTGTCAAACCATTGTCTGCT